>NC_056726.1:251175727-251255727 GCF_019279795.1 Protopterus annectens
TTTTGTTCATGTGTGCATGTGTTCATGTGTGCATGTGTTTGTGTGTTCATGTGTGCATGTGTGCATGTGCAGACTGTAACGTGTGTTTCCTGTCTTCCTCTCACAGGTGCTGAGGTAGGGCTTGGCGACAGCAACAGGTGACCTGAAGCCACTGCCACGGATAGCGGTGATGATGAAACATGTATTTTGGCACAGGGAGATTTGACAGGGTGTGTCATTGGTCCACCAATTGACAGTACACAGCGTTCAACCCCATCTATGCACACACTCATACTGCCATTACATCCCTCACCACCAATGGCCATAGGGGAGGGACAGCATACAGTTGGCATTGACTAGGAGAGTGTGATACCCATGGTACGTGCATCCCCTCACAGCAACCATAGCCATAGACCCACAATGGTACCACATGGGCAGAGGTCCAGGGGTTCTCGGGGGAGCACCACTGGACGTATTGCCCCTGGCATGCGTGCCCTCACAGGTCTTATGATGACCACTATGTTCTGGGCTGTAATGCAGGCTCAGGCACGTATGGAACGGTACACCAGGCAAGGACATAGGGCGCAGAGGGCACATAACACTGCTATCAATGACAGCATCCGTGACCTTGCCAGTGCCATCCGGACATACACCGAGGTCATTGATAGACGGGGAGAGACAATAGATGCCCTCCACAGCATGTCTTCCTCAAGCCAGGAACGTGCGGGATGGTTGCGACGTCGATGCGGACGCATGCCAGCAACAGCTGGCAGTGGTCGCGGATGGCCCACAGCTCACAGCTGCTTCCATAGTGGCAGTACCAGCCCCAGCAGTGCTGGGGCTGGCCTGTCTATTGTCCGTCCCAGTAGACCACATGCACATGACTCTGGCCAGTCCCAGCAGGGACATGGGTCTAGTCGTCATACCTCTGCCTCTGATGACAGTACCCAGTCAGGATTGGTACCCAATACCGTCCGTAGCACCCCTGCCAGGCACAGGTACTGTGTCCGTGGCCAGAGACAGTGATCTGTACAGCCAAGCAGGTACAGTCCTTGGCTGTCCCACAAACCACCGTATATGGCAGCCACATCGTGGAGCTGTGTGCATGCAGACACACACACATTAAGCAAACAACTAGGGCTCACACATACACATACACATTACATCAACATTGGCCCATGCCGTACTGTTGTCCCACACACACACACACACACACACACACACACACACACACACACA
This sequence comes from Protopterus annectens, assembly GCF_019279795.1. Lineage (NCBI taxonomy): Eukaryota > Metazoa > Chordata > Ceratodontiformes > Protopteridae > Protopterus > Protopterus annectens. The sequence continues at coordinate 251,176,946 of NC_056726.1, forward strand.
CACACACACACACACACACACACACACACACACATGTCGATTGGATGGGTCAATGTCAGGCTCTGGCAAACAACAAAACGCCCTATGCATATGATGATACCTGTGCCACCTCCTGTCATTTGCATTATCGACGGAGGGACAGGCTAACATGGTGCTGATGCACAGGGTGACACTATAGCAGTGTAGCAATAATAGCGAGTTGTCAACAAGGAAGTCTAACTACATCCTTGTTGGTATATCTGAGCAGACATTGTGCATCAAAGCTCTGTTTGTCAATGTAGCATTGTTTACACCACTGTTAGGTCTGAGTATGTATTATCCACCCATGTGCCACTTGGCTGATGTGTGATGTGTTGCCAGCATGTGTTAGCGAGTGGACAGTATGTGTGTGATGTGTGCAGTACAGATTAGCAAGTGTACATCTGTGAACATGGTGGGTGCGCACTGTCTGGATGTACATGCATAGTGGACACATGGGATGTGTGGCATACTCTGTCGTACACATTATTAACATCCTATTGCATCTTTCAATGGCCAGTATGCATTCTACTACAGTTATGTACTAACATGGGTAGACGTGTGTATGACATGGGTTGACACTATGCTGCTGGTGATACCGTTAATATCAGTCAATGATTTGCAGTCTGGTAGTATACACAACCTCAACAGCATGACTATAAGCAATCATTGGATGATGTCCTGACAAATGACATACAGTAGTAGGGAACCCAGTATCAATTGGACCATTCCGGTGCTACACTATAACACTAACCAGTGGTGATGACCGCCACCCATTACTGTGACCACACCTGTGTGTCATATAGCCCCCTTAGGTACATGCAGACACACTAGGGATGTGTCCATCCAAATCTGGGAATGCATGGAATGGCCTACAATGCATTCCCTGGATGGGACGCATATCCTACACAAGGGTATCATACAGACAGATACCTGTTGTGTGATACATGCTGTATAGCAGTAAGCTGACTATGGCATAGTCATCCTCATGTACTATACGTAGTATCCCGTCAGTACTACACCGGTGGTAGCCCTCAACATGTATGTCGGGTACCATTGTGTACATCCAGACCCATGTTATGTCATGTGTCCCTTCGTATCCACATATCCATAGGTATTGTGGAGTCCCAAGGTGTATCACAGACATTAGAGGCCTGAATGCATATCCACAAGGCAGTTGTACACCTATAAAGACTGTCCATCCTTGGCAGACTTTGTTGTGTATGACCATGTCTGACATATACCCCAGCCATATACCCTCACTCACACTACTCTTAAGTAACTGTCATGGGTGTGTGTGCCACAGATGACCTTGGTCACAGAACACGACAGTGGATGGCCATGTCACATACATACATATGTGACCTACGATCTGAGTAGCAGCGGCACAACCTGTCAATGGAAACAAATGTATTCATGTAGTATGCAGGCTTCACACCTATGTACTGATTGAGGGGACATGTACACATATATATTTGCCACGCAGATACCTGATGTCTGCAATGCACTTACTGTTGTCATCATACTATGTCATACCATAGTAAAAGCAAAACCCACGCCGTGTTGACCAACAGTAACACACACACAGTCCGCATTTGCAGGATTCAAGCTCCTACCTAACAATTTTAGGATACTAAAGAGTGACGCATTAACACGGCACGCTATTTCCTTTACTGGCTGGTTTACCTTCTCCTGCTGTATTTGTAGGATGGTGACATCATCAAACTTTCCAAAGAGGAATGTACCTCCTTTACCGGGTTTTCCCAGTCTCCAAAAAGGAACACCTCTTAAAGGAAACTGCACACATACACACACACTTTGCAGGATTTAAACCCCTACCTAACTATGTTATGATACTGGAAAAAGACGCATTAACACAGCACGCTATTTGCTTTACTGGCTGGTGTCCCTTCTCCTGCAGTATTTGTAGGATGGTGACATCATCAGACTTTCCAAAGAGGAATGTACCTCTTTTAGTGTGTTTTCCCAGTCTCTAAAAAGGGCACTCCTTTCAAAGACAATTGCACACATACACACACCCCCCCCACACACAGTCAGCATTTGCAGGATTCAAACCACTATCTACGTATGATACTAGAGAGAGACACATTAGCACGGCACACTATTTGTTTTACTGGGTGGTTTCTCTTCTCCTGCTGTATTTCTAGGATGGTGACATCATCAGTCTTTCCAAAGAGGAATGTACATCTTCAAGTGTGTTTTCCCAGTTTCCAAAAAGGGACTCCTTTCAAAGACAATTGTACATATACACACCCCCCCCCCCAAACACACACAGTCAGCATTTGCAGGATTCAAACCCCTACCCCCACACACACACACACAGTCAGCGTTTGCAGGATTCAAACCCCTATCTACCTATGTTATGATACTACAGAGAGACATATTAGCATGGCGCGCTGTTTGTTTTACTAGATGGTTTCTCTTCTCCTGCTGTATTTCTAGGATGGTGACATCATCAGTCTTTCCAAAGAGGAATGTACATCTTCAAGTGTGTTTTCCCAGTTTCCAAAAAGGTGACTCCTTTCAAAGACAATTGCACACATACACCCCCCCCCCACACACACACACAGTGTTTGCAGGATTCAAACCCCTACCTACTTTTGTTATGATACTAGAGAGAGACGCATTAGCATGGCATGCTATTTGTTTTACTGGGTGGTTTTCTTTCTCCTGCTGTATTTCTAGGATGGTGACATAGTCAGACTGGACATGGTGATGTGTGTACACTTTGTTTTATGCTATTCCAGGAATGGTCCATGTGGGTCAGCAGGTGTCAACAGCTTGAACATGACCTCAGAATCCTTACCTTGTGTGATCTATCTGTGGACACATTGAAATTTCCGTCATATGTCAACACATATTTATGCACAGCTTGTTGGTTTTGTGGATACTACATGTGTCTGGGATGTTGATAAAGGGCTATTCAAAGTCTATGTGACACATGTGTAGATGTGTTCATTGATGTATGTACTGGGTGGCTGCCTTGCAAACAGTCTAGCATGATTGGGAACCATGATCCGCACATGAACATACCACAGTTGGTAGGGTTGTGTGTGTGTCAGCTTCCAATAGCTCTGTTTATGACTGCAACCATGATGGACTCCATGACCTTGCAGATCAGACCTCATAGGCATACTGGACTTGACTTCCCATGGTGTGTTGTGCACCAACACTTGTGGAGAGTGCCACATGTAGCTGTGACACATTCAACGGTTCCACATCCTGTGTAGGGGTGCGGCTCAGCTAACTGTTCAGGTGCATGATCTGTTTGTTCTGTAGTTTGTGCATGACACATATTGGGAATCAATGTATTCCACCTGCTGGCAGTGGGGGTAGCTGCTCATCCATTCTACATGTGATATCTCCTGGTATGATGATGTGGACTATTGTCAGTGGGGTATGGGAATGTACATATGGGCCTGTCTGTCATGATGTCAGCATTGACACTCAGGTACAGTTGGCCCTGACACAGGACATATATGTGTGTACATTGATATTTATGACATAGCTGAAGGAGGTGCCATGATTCAGTCTGGACTCCTTCTCAGCTCCTCTTTACAACAAACTAACGAACATGAGCACTAATCCCTGTTATACTTTTTCACATGCTTAACACCCTACTGATCCTTTGTGATCAGGCTACAAAGTATGTCTTGATAATATCATGGCATGTCCAGGGGTCGGTTTTGTGTGTACTCTTCAGTCCAGCTGGTGGATATTGTGATATTGACACAATGTCACATTTGCCTCATGTACACAGACAACCCTCTCCTCCTCCCGACAAACTCAGATATATGTGTGAGATGCACCTATATAGACATACAGGGTGCTGAACTCTCTCGACTCATGACTGGCACAGTCTGTCAGGTGGTGAAGGTAACCACACACACCACATATCAGTCTCACATATCCTCTAGCAACAGCACTCAAACCACATTAGCACACATTGACATTGTAAATGTACTCTACCTAAGCAGCAGAGGCCTCCAAAGCAGACACACACACACACCTGCTACCCCACTACAATACCCACATATCAGTAAGTTCACAATGTCAGTGTGCCACACAGTCACTGCCCTTCGGGCTAAACAACACACCTAATACACTTGTAATAGGTGACACTTATGTTCAGACACACTGACATACCACTCACCAGCCCTGACAAGGGAATAGTCACTTTGGGCTGTCTGTTGGGTGCCAGGGTCTGCCGCATAACACAGGCAGTCAGGTCACTCCAAAGCAAGTACAAGACTGGCACCATCATTGTCCATGCTGGTGTGTGTCACCTCAGATGTTACTCCCTGGACCACATGACATGATACATGGAGGTACACTCTGATCATATAGCCCAGGCCAGTATGACGCTGACCTTGTCTAGCATCTTACAACCACCAATTATGATGTCACAGTATACGGACACACATATCACATTTAACAGTTGGCTAACAAATTTGTTTCATTCATAGGGGATACAGTGTCTGTCAGCATATGGTGACATGCTCAACATGCCACGTAGCTTTACTATGGACAGCTTGCACTTGTCACCCTTGGACTTTGGTATGCTGGCTAAGGCTCTTGCTACCATCAGAGTGCCTTTTTTACGCAGGGCTCAGAAGACAAACCCACCTCCATAGACATTACAGGTTAAATGAAACTAAGGGTAATGCTGCTCAACAACAGTTGTGTTAACCTCATATTGTGGCCACGCAGGACTCTCCTCAGTATGGAGGAGAGCAATATCTGTGCACTGACAGACACCTGGTTCAGGCTTGCTTATGCACACCAGCACTACCAGATTATGTTTCATACCATGCTGTCTGACAACAAGACTTGGAACAGACAACACAACTAGGGGGAGTATCCATATACATCCAGATACACACACCTCCAGGTTAGTAGCACTGCACAAATCATCACAGACCATACATAGACAACTACCATTGTGCAATACTGCCTTTCAGTTTGTTGCCTGCTACAGAACACACTCCCAAACTCAGGAACCACACTCGGCTTTTGTGGGAAGTATGGAGAATATGCAGGTCTCCACAGACACCATTATATTGTGTGACTTCATATACACACTTATTGACTGGGGATACTACTCAAGCCCCAACAACCTCACCCAACAGTCACTACGATTTATGGACTCATATGCTTTGACACAACCAGTCAGCACAGCCACAAGGGGGAATACATATTGTACCTGCTCATCACCAACATGGGGACTCTATGTTCCACACCAGCAATATACCTCTCATTGGTAAGGTCAGAACATACATGTATCTCACAGGACATACATATACCCTCCACACACCCATCCTGGGTAATCTTGGTGAACTTCTCATGAGTCAACATCTTTCTTCACCGAAGCAAGGTGGTATCCTTCAGAGATCCTGAGACAGTGGCATATACGGCTCACACTGCTGCATCCTTTACATACACATTCTATGGACACCTAGTGGAATGCATGGATTGTGCTCTCCCAAATAACAACAAGACCCACTACTACAATGGCAGGGGATCTGTCTGGTAGACCCCAGCCATTAATAAGCTCTACAACATCAAGAGGACACTACTACATGATAGAGCACAATCCCCGACAGGGAAGGCATCTGTGATCTGTACTAGCAGACAGCTACAATCACTCATGGACTTTTCTAAGGGCCGCTTCTACCAGACAATTGCACCTGACAAGTGGGACCATCACACAGCCTTCTTCAGTTATGTCAGGAACCTGGGTGGACACTCACTGATATGCTGTGAGTTACTGCATACTGACTAAACCTACCCTGAACCCACTGGCATTGCCTACATCCTGGCAAACAGGTTCAGTGCAGATGTCTCCCACCCATCCCCCCTAAGGAGCAACTATCCATCCCAACATAGTATAACATCCCTGACATCACACAGTAACAAGTGAGTGCTGCCCTCCCCACAGTGTACATCACAGTATCAATGTGACTGGATGGTGTCCCAGCCTGCATCATACACGAGCATCATGACAAACGCAACCCTCACATTACATCACTGTTCAATATCAGAGTTACCACAGGATATGTACCCAAGGAATTGCATACTGCAACAGTGGTCCCGCTCCACAGAGTTGGTGCCACAACGGACCACAGACAATATTGCCCTATAAGCCTATGTGGCCTGTTCTGCAAAGCTATGGAGCATATTGTCATAGGACTCCTACACATAGACATCGGGAACCTACACACACTGTGTCCTACTCATTTCAGCATTGTTGTGGGCAGATCTTGCCTCTTGAACCTGTAGGTATTCTTTAAATGGCTAACAGGTCCATTGACATAGGGACAGACATCCACACAGCCTACCTGAACCTTGCAAAACCATTCAACACAAAACCCACTGGGCCATTATGCATAGGCTCACCAGCGTCAATTTGGACACATATCTCACACAATGGATTGATACCTAGATCAGGGATAGCACCCACATGGTGAGGATTGCAGGTGCCATGTCTGACTATACACCAGTTACACATGGCATCACACACAGCTTGGTCCTGGGATCTCTCTTGTTCAGTATATATTTGTCTTATGTACAGGCCATCACAGGGGGAATATGGCTGATCATGTTTGCACTTGACTTCAAACTGGGTGCCATTATCAACTCTCCAGCTGCCACATGCATACTCAATCAGGGTCTCACAAAGATGGATGACTGGTGCCTGAGCCATGGCCTACAGCTAAATGCCATTAGTTGCATAGTCATCCCCTTTGGGAGTAACAACATGCCCACACATTACCACATAGGTAGTACTCCATTACATACGGTAGGAGTTGTTAGGGGTTTGAGGACATCACTTGTTCGTACTATCGCCTTTAACATTCACATTGCCAAAGTGGTTGGACGCACCTGCTATGTGTGCCACCTTATCCCATATGGTTTTACATCTAGATCGAGTGAGGTCATTGTGCCCCTATACTCATCACATCCATGCTTGGTTACAATGCCACATTTGGGGTGTACCTTAACTGACACCTGCAGCAACTGTACTGGCCACGGACGGTCTTTACCAAGCAGATCTAGGGACTCACACAGATGCCCTGCATAGTTCAGATGCAGTAACTCCAGCTCTACTCAGTCGCTTACCACCTACTCAGATGTGATGTGTGCCTGTTGTTTACAGCTATACCCAAACCAGTATTACTGGACATGCTCCACCTCAGGATATCCAACTCCCTTGGAGCTACACACGGCAGGGATGTATACCTCAGCACAGATGTTAATAGGACATCGTGGAGGGACAGATTCTTATCCCAGAGGCTCCACTCACTACAGAATGTAATCCCAGTTTCACATAGGCAGAGCCACCCACTGACCACCTACTGGAGACATCTTGACGACTGTATGGGTGATTGTATATTTACCCCTGGGATATCCTCTGTGTCCCTGCTAGACAGAGGCACACTAGCATAAACGTACATGGGCTATCATGTGTGACCTACTATTCACACACACAGTGTAGTAATGTGACAGGGTTGCGAATGCCAAACACACTCTGGCTAGGTTTGTACATGCCCTAGGGCAGATAGCCTAGTATCGACCTGTGAACCTATGCTTATGTTCATGATGCACAATGTTTATTGCTGATACGGTTTGCAGGTCTTTATCATCTTTGCTTTACCAGTTTCCATGAAGAACTTCAGTATCTGCAGAACATATTTGATTATGTCAGGGTTCCACTGTATTATAGATGTGTCTGTTGTCATATAACTATGTGCACAGGGTGGATTGCTGTATAGTGACAGGTTCCTGGGTTAACACATGCAACTGCCAGATATGCGTGGCCCACTGCTGTACTCAGACATAGCCTAAGTGTGTGAGCACGCCCAGTTCTGACATTACATGTTTTCTTGCCTGACATTTGTCTCATTTATTCAAGTGTGTGAGCATGCCCAGTGTGAACCTTCAGTATGTTGCTATCTGAGATCCACTACATTTGCTGATGTGTGCGAACATGACCAATATTAACATTTATACTGTGTGTGTTGGAAGTCAGGTTCTGTTCTCACTGCAGGACTCACCTTTGTGTCATAACTCAACAAGAATTATGCTGTGCCTGCAGTGTTTCCATGGAATACTTTGCATAGACTTATCAACATTCCATCATACAGATGGACCACTGCAATACTGTCATGGTTTAGTGGTTCAGTACTTTGGCTATAGTGCACAGTATCCTGGGTTCGAGGCCCATCACTGCTTTATATTTTCATACTGAGCAGACCAGACTGCTTAAGGGCCTGTTAAGCAAATATGAGCATGTTGGCTTTTGTTCTGCTATGCCCTACTTAGACCAGGCTTGTCTGACATTGCTTAATAATCACCAACATTGCTGGACATTGCCCAATATTACTGAACATTGACCACAGTTGTGCTAGTTGGTGTGTGCGATTTTGTTTGCATGTACTACATGGTAGTAATTGCTGTTTAGCACTGCTTTATATTGCTTAACACATGCCATTCATGCCTTAGGTGGTGCCACAGGGCTGCCTATGTCGGATGCACATACTACACTCCCTGCACATGTTTGGAAGCAGGTAGTGTCAACTTCGGCATCCATTTTACTTTATGTGAGAGTCGGAGAGGGGTATCATTTCCAGAGTTCCTACTGAGCCAGAGTATGTGCTATGAGTTGCCTCTTTGCCAAACCAAAGCATACTGGGCATGCCTCCTTCTGCCTACTGGGGAAGGCTCAGGTTGTTCCTCCTCTGAGTCACGCTCTGCCTGTGATGGCCTTGGCAATGGTGGGGGGCTGTTTGGCCCAGGCCTATGCTGATCCTGCTGCAGCTGTTTTCGCAGGATCATATTATGTAGCATAGCACATACCATGACAATTTGGATACATGTAGTTGGTGAGTACTGCAAGGCTCCACCAGATGTGTCCAGGCACTGGAACCATGACTTGAGCAGCCCAAACACACGCTCTATTACATTACGTGTTTGTGCATGTGCCTAATTATGGCGTTCCTGTTTAGGTGTGTGTGCGTTTCTGATGGGTGTCATCAGCCTCGGCTCCAGTGCATAGCCAGCATCCCCCACTAGGTGACCATGTGGGATGCCCCCATTGGCAAATGTCTGGTACAGCTGCGTCAGATGCCAGATATGGAAATCATGGTAGCTTCCAGGCAGCCTGCACACACATTCAGTATTATGCCCTGGGCATCACACATGACCTGGCAGTTGATGGAGGAGAAGCCCTTGCGGTTGAAGTAGACCCTACCCCACTCGCCGGCTGGTGCTTTGATGCGTATGTGCGTGCAGTCTATTGCACTCACTACCTCAGGGTATTCCACTATTTGCTGGAAGAGACGCATATTAATGGCCAATACCTCATGGGAATTGGGGAAATATACATGATCACCGACATGTGCTGACATGGCATCCAGGAACTGGTGTAGTACCTTGGATGCTGATGCCTGTGATATCCCCATCATATCACCAGTTGGTCTCTGGAAGGTACCTGTTGCTAATATTCGTAGGCCAACCCATGCCTTGGTTTCCACAGGGATGGGTTCCCCTCTGTTGTTTCTGTGTGTGAGGCATGGCCTGTACAGCTCAACAATTTGCTGAAGGAGGTCTCTGTCCACTCTATAGCGCTCCACTATCTCCAGCTCATGTAGCCCCTGGTAGGTTACCCTGGGCCTGTACACTCTTCTCCATCTCGTCACTGTGGGTTGTCCAGCAGCATTTCCATTGTCACCACCCTCAGCATGTTGCATATGTCGCCTTATAACAGCAATGGCAGCCCCTAACATTTCTTTGTCTCAGTAAAGCTTTTTCAGTTTTCACTTCTGTTAGCTTACTGCAGTGTTTGTTGTGAGAAACATAATGGACTGTTGTTGGCAGAGTTTTAAGTGCTAGGCTGGGCTGGGTTAGTGTACTGTCATTGTAATTGTCTGATTCTGATTGTTTTCACCTGCTAGCTCTGCTAGTATTCCCTGGTAGCTTCCTACTATTTGTTGTGCTTCCTTTTTCCTTTCTGTTTCCTCAGGGGGGAGCGCCGTGCACACAAGCGCAAACACACACACAGCAGCTAACACGCACGCAATCATGCTTACACGGACTAAAACTTGCTTATTTGGGTTAACACGTGCACACACCAGCGTAAACGCACTTACAGCTCTTTAAACAGCCTTATACATGCTTACTCCGGCTTAAACGTGCGCACTCACGCTTACACGCGCGCACTCTGTCTTACTTGGGTTTACACGCGTGCACACGCATGCATGCACGCTCAGCAAGAAACTTTGGTGTTATCCACGGTATGCACCTTCCATTTCTTGGCTTTCCCTGGCCTACCTGTTGACACACCTCTTTCCATGATGTCTAACTGACAGCGGACACATGCCACTCTGCTCCAATGAGCTTCACTTCTTTTGAACGTACCCCCCTCGTGATGTCACCTATCTTCTACTCTGTTATTCCCCATATCCTACTCCTACACTCCACTGACTGTGCTCATTTGCTATGTAAACTAGCGATTCACTATCCTAACACTCATTTACATAGGATTGCCTACTAATGCTTGGTTACATGTCTTAGACTGAGCTTCCCCCCTTAGCAACCTCTACTCGGTGGCCATGTTGTCTTCAGCCTGCCATTCCCTTGCATTGTACATTAACAATTTCAATAAAATCCACATTTGTGGGTTATAATTTTTAGTATTCTGTGTTTTAGAGCACAGTCCATTTGCGCGGCGCTGCACTATGCTTAAACATCGGAAATTGGCGTAAAAAAATTATTATTTTTATTTTAATTTTGCATCAGGGAACATTTTCAATGGCCGTATATTTGGCCATTGGCATGCTTCCTGCACTGGATGCAACCTTTATTTGGAGCTGTCACGGCTCCATTTTGCTATTTGCAGAACGGTACTCAGTTGTCAACTGAGTACATTTCTGCAAACACACTGCTCTTACTTGGACAGGTTCGGGTTTCCTGAATCACAAATCTACCTCATTTGCATGCCTTTCACCTGCAATTGAGGTCCCAGCCCCGTATGTGTAAGAGCCATTTTAGGAGTTCTCTTACACGCCCCTACAGGCTGTTCCTGGATCGCTCGTCGGACATGATGGCTGCATGGAGTCTTACTCTACTCTTAGTAGGGTTACCACCTGTCCCACTTTGTGAGGGAAGGTCCCTCTTTGGCCAGTTGTGTCCTGCAAAAAAATTGAAAAAAATGGCAAATGTCCTGATATTTTAGGACAAAATTATTTCCTGTATTTTATGTAATAGTTGCATAAAACAGTTATTCTATATCTGAAACACCTAAATGTTATAAGAAACAGAATAAGCAACTAAAATGCTACAAGAATTAGCTTTTATTTAGGCAAAAAAGTAAAATTTTGTCCTTGGTACTGGCCGTGGGTATGTTTCACCCTGCAAAATCTAACATTTGTACCAAAAATGTCCCACTTTCGGCATTTGAAAAGGTGGCAACCCTAACTCTTAGACTCCGTGCAAGCCATTGTGAATCCAGCCCACTGTTTTTTACCTGTATTACAGAGTTAAATGGAGCATGAAATGCTTTTTTAGCATCTCAAAGTTAGTACTCAGAAAGGCTTTCTAAGAAGCCAGTGAATCACTGTGTAGTCATTGTAGCTAAACACAGTGAAAAAAATACTTTATTAGGTAAAAGGTGTTCCATATTACAGTGACCAAACTCCTGGGAAGCAGAAGCCCATGGCAGTCATTTTGGGGTATAAGAAATTAAGGTATGATTAGACATGCTTAGAATAATTATGATGCTTTAGAGTAGTACACACATTTATAAATTTTATAAATACACACACACACACACACACACACACATATATATATATATATATATATATATATATATATAGAGAGAGAGAGAGAGAGAGAGGAGGGGGCAGTGGTTAACTTTGAAAAGGGATGGAGTTCTGGTTCCTTTTAGCAGCATGAACTGAGCTCCTGTACTTAACTGCATTGTACTGTAATTAAAAAGTGCTACAACCATTAATACAAAGTGTATTAAGTGGTACAGTTATGCTCATACACTATCTGTGTAGCATACATTTGTGTGTTTCAGGTGCAAACTACAGAAGAGAATCACCTATAAGTTTTGTAAAAGTTGTAGGATTGGGTTGCACCATGACAAAGTAAAACTTTACATTAAGGTGCACTGGGATGTATTTTCATATTCACATTTCAGAGCTACTGCACTTTTTTACCATTTTCAACAGTGCTGCTCCATATAGCACTACATACACTTGTGAACTAATAGCCAAAAAACAAAAAGGAGCCCCCCACATTGTTTTGGTATATATTATCTTCTGGAAAGAGTTATTCATTCATCCATGTCTATGGTTTACAACATTTAAAATAGGTGGGGGGCTCTGCCCCCCACACCCGCCCAATGTGGGGGGCTGTGCTCCTCATACCTCTCCTTACTATATATACTAACTCCAGGATTGCACTACAGTGGGGAACATGGCATATACCTTTTTAGACGAAATGAGTGTCAATCAAATGAGTTTTCAGTGAAGTGAGTTTTCAGTGAATTGTGCTCAGGTAACTAAGTCTCAGTGATAGTTAAGTGTGTTTTCAGTGAAACAAAGTAGACCCATATATATATATATATATATATATATATATATATATATATATATATATAGGTGTTTTTGCCTCAGAAGACTGACTCTGCATAATATTTTTAGATTACATTTCAAAGACACAGTAACACTATCCACGGGTGGAGCTCTGTAGTGATGCAATCATTTTGCTGAATAAATATCTGTTAAGCAGTTTCATTCACTGTAAACTCTGTGTAGTGTTTATGTGACTCCATGTTTACTTTTCAGTGATTCCCTAGCAGTGCTGCTTGCACCTACACTGTACATTCTTTCCTTGGGATCTTTTTTCTGGGTACACTTTTTGTCTTTTCATAATGAATTTTAGCTTCTATACATTTCAACCTTTGTTAGTCTAGAAAGGACACTTCTAATTATTCTTACTCCTTTCTCATACAAACTTTTTTGCATATTTTTGGGTGACCCACAAACAACTGCATTTTCTCTACTCCCTTTTTAATGTTAATTACATGCATATAAAATGCTCAGTCTCAAAGCTGAATGTTGTAGAAACATGCTAATAATCTTTTTTGCTGCACTATGTATCACAACAATCAAAGCCCTCTGCCCTCTGTTTACCAATTAGTCTATTATGGGACACATACCCTAAACAGATATCCTAAAGGCAATCTTCATTCTTCTGTTGATCAGCCCATATTCAGAGCACTCTAATCATAATCTTCTGAACTGTTTGCACAAAGCAGGCCAAGATTAAACAAGTTCTGGCTTCGCTAATGACTACAAGATTTATAGAATATGACTAGTAATTCAAACTCTGCTTGACCATACCATGTGCGTGTTCAAGTGTGCAAGCATAAATATGGGCACTTACTATATTCCTAGATCACAGTGATTTTGCTTGTTTGGGTAGTCATCCAGTCATCCAGTCAGGATGATGGACATTTTTTTTCAAAACTGATTTAAATTAAGGAATACCTATAGGCTAAGTCTCCAACTGTAAACAGTTCTTGCAGTAAATGTGTTACAAACCTATCATTTAATCCAGCAAGTATAATGGTTCACCAAGAATTCTGGATGGATAGAAGCAGACTACAGAAATAAAACTGCACTTCTGTTTCATCAGTAACTAATGTTGCTAATGTCGCATTATGTTTTAGCAACCCCAAGAAGTTTAACAGGAATTTCCATTTTCTACCACCTTTGACAAAGTTCAGTTCCAGACTGGATTAAATATTTGTTTTCAGGAGTACTTGCACTGTTAGGCAACGTGATGCTTCAGTGGTAAAATCTGTTTTATGACTCATAGATTCAGGCTTCAGTTTTCTCTTCCAATCAATGCATGAAGTTTACTTGTTTTTGTTTTGTGCATGAAAGGATGAGTTTTCTCTCAGTTGTCCAATTTCCTTCTAAAAGTGATGTTAGTTGATTGTCTGTAGTAAAGTGTTTATCTGTGTGTTGTATTTATCCTTGCAGTGGTTCACAAGTCGGCCAACATTTTTGTTTATTATTATTATTATTATTATTATTATTATTATTAATAATAATAATAATAATATTAATAATAATGTTGAAAAATTTAGATCTGAAGAAAACCTCATCCTTGTAGGGAAATGTAATATTGCTGCCAACTACCTGTTTTTATTTATTATTTTATTTTACTGGTTGAATAGTGATCTTATTTTAAAAAGACATAATTCTCTTCCACTTCAGCTGCAGTGAAGTTATGACTTTAGCTTGGTCAGAAAATAAATAAATAAGAGCCAGCTTTATTTATGCAGTCTCGCAATCATGTCTGTCGACAACTGGAAAGTAATGCTTTAATGCAGTACTTGAAGAGAGATATGCAATTCACATAATTTCTTCTTGTCACTGAGGCTTATGTCAGCTCTTTGTAGCCGATGATACTGAAAGTAAAAAAGGCAGCCACTTAAAACACCATCATTAAAGTCAATATGATAAGCTGTGCAGGAACGCAGAGATAAATCCATCCCAATTTGTTACTTAATTGTTTTGGTATATTGAAACAATTTCAGGAGCAATTCATCATATCCCTTGTCATCAAGCTGCCAGCAACCATTTTATCATAAGTATTAAATAACCATTGTTAAAATGTTAAGGCCTGTGGGTTTATGCATCCTTTGCATGACAGCATAAAGCTGTATTAAAGCATATCAGCTGTATGCCTGAATACATGCCTTTCTCTTACTGCCTTATCAACTGAAGTCCTTTTGATTGTGTATAACAGCACGTCACTGTCTCTTCTAGCTAGGAAGGCTGCATTACATTGTCACTTGGCCATGACAGTCAGAAGTCTACTAGGGAGCCCTGTGCATTGTTCTTGGACAAAATAATTTTACTCTTGAAGGGCTAGAGTGGTGACATATGTATTAAAATGTTGCATCATGAATTTCTTCCTTTATGCCATATTAGAACAGCCAGAAAAGTACTCAAAAGAGCAAATACAGTGTATGAATCTTCTGTATGATGCTTGAAACAAATCTGTCTTTACTGTATACAAAAGCTACTGTACATAGCATATTCAAATGGGTAGCAAATGTATATTGTTCTTCTTCTCAGGTACTTAGTAAATTACAAGATGTATACTTCTCTGTTTTCACTGTATCTGATTACTCAAAGTATGACTGCATTGTACCCATCTCTACTTATTTATATATTTCATTTTAACTAGTTTAGCCTACCACATTACCAAATGCTGATTTTCAAGTTTTCCTATTTTTTTTTAAGTTGATAATCAAGCTAATCAATGTACTCTTTGGAGAACAATAAAGCAACCAGAAAAAAAAAACTGAAATAGTAATTAATGCAACAGCCAGAAATGCTAGTGAGAATCATGTATGTCATTCTAATGCTTTTGTACTATTATTGCTATGTGTTTGTCAAAGCAAGAGACGCTTATCTAACAGCATGTCTAAAGCATTACATTTCAGGGTCTGACCTACAATAAAGTAAGCAAAAGGAGTTTACTTTTACTGAATGATTCTGTACTGCGCTTTTTAATGCTAAATTGCTTGTGTTTTTTCTAATAAACAAACATTGAATTGTGCCAAAATCATTATGTATGCAGGGTGAGTTCAATGGTTACTGGGTAATACTGCCAGTTTTGCAGTCATTAATATATTTCTTCATCAAAAAGCCATTGGCAACCTAAGCACCTAAAAAACTATTGAACAAAAGACAGCCAAAGACCAGCTTGCATGGAAGACCAATAATAATGTTTTTTTTTTTTTTTTGAAACAGGAAAATTGGCAGGGTGATTTTATTTGATTTTACACAGATAGTTATTTATCCACTGGATAAAATGGCCATTAATCGTCTGGTTTATTAATAACATCTATATTTAGGATGATAGAAGACATATTGACAGAATACATGTAGAGGCCATTTGAATAGTGAGCCCTTCATTTATGGCACTGTGAGCTCAATGAAACAGAAGATGAGTTTCAAGAGACAGGATCTATCCCTAGCAAAGCTAGACTGCTTCAAGCTGATTATGTCTTTTAAGTCTTCCTCTTTTAGCTCAGCAATCACTTTGCTCATGACCTTGTACAAGATACTGGTGAGGCTAATGAGTAATATTGCTGGCCAGTTCAGAAATCAAACCTCTCTTATGAAGAGTTACTATCAAAACCTGATTTCACATATCTCAAATAAAATATTCTGCAAACATTTCAGAAGTTGAAGAGATGTTAATACATTGTCCTTACTTGAGGTAAGAAGATACCAGGGATAGCTGGTGTTCTTAATTTTATCTCTAACAGTCTCTAATAGGATATTAAGTCAATTACTTAGCGGTAAGAATATGAGGACTCATGTTACCCTTTGGACTCATAAAGCTGACATCAAACTTATCTCCTACTTTCATTTGCAATATAACATGGACTTGGAGATATTTCTGTATAAGAGTTCAGACCACTGCATTCTTGAGTTTTTATTTTATTTCTCTAATATAGTAGTCAAATATTTCATTGTCCCCTCCACGTTTGGCTGCAGTGCTTTCTTATTTCACCTTGGCATTTTAATGGTTTTGGCAGCTGTTTGTGTGTTTTCTTTATCTAGTTTTATTTTGACATGATGTGTAGACCTTAATTAATTGTTCTTTTCTTCCCACTGTATAGTTTACTCATTTCATTGTTACATCACAAAGACATACTGCCACAGTTCACACCATAGCTAGGTTTCATCACCATCACAGAGATGTACTGACACAGTTACAACCATAGCTAGATATTGTCACCATCGCAGAGACATACTGTCACAGTTCCCACCATAGCTAGGTTTCATCAGGGCATGGGCAGTAATGCAATCACTAAGATGGGTATCATCAATGTTTACATTGTTCTGGGTTGAAAAGTTTAGGGGTGCTGAGGTACAAATTCCAGTCTTGTTGGCAAGGGGGATGTTGATGGCAGGACTACTGCTTTTACTGAAGTCAGGAAAGGGGGTCTTGTTTTTAAACAAACTGTCCTCAGTTTTAAAAGAGAGAGTGATACATGTTCATGCATAAATTCCACTTTAAGAGAATACTAGGGAGCATGCAGCATGTAGACCCTATATTGCTTAGGACAGTCTCAGATGGAAGTTGTAAAAAGGTTTCTGAGGGTTTTTTTTATTAACAAAATTGATAAGCTAATGTGTGTATTTATTGCCTGGACTATAACTGTTCATGTTTATGAATGGCTTGTTAAAGTCACCCATAAATGTCATATTATTTTTCCCTTAGAAGTCAGATAGTTTTGAGGAGAAGTTGTCATGTTCATGTAGGCTTGTAGAATGAGTATGATAACTTAGCATAAAAAAGGTAAGTATAATAAAGGAGACAATGGTACAGATGACTTTCCTCTATAATTGTCTATAAATGTCACTAGCACAGTTAGCATCCTGAATGCAAATGGTAACCATTCTCCCATCTCACTTGCTCCCATGTTTACTGTTTTTTGGTTGCCTTCTTCCTTGTTTCATGCTTCTTTGTTCTTCTACCCCAGTCCCCCTGTCCATCTCTGGGTTTACCAGCCTCTCCTTTCATTCTCGGGACTAACACTGATTTTTTTTTAGGCCAAAGCCAGTGTTTATCTTTGGGATTTCCTGCAGGTTGTCTCTCTGACAACTGCTTTTGAGAGGGGGGAAGGATTTTGTAAGTACATCCATCCTAGAATCATCTGAAGGCTACTCCCCTCACTTTTATGGACTACACCACTCTTCACAGAACACTGAAATGAATGCCTCTCCCCCTGGAATAGGCAGGCCCATCCCTCCCTGTCAGTGTCTCAAACACCCATGGAGCTAATCAAACCTCAGTTGTTTGAGACATAGCTAGTGCTATATCCTTCAGTGTACAAATGTTATTATTATTTGTCTAAACATAATTAATATCAATTATGGCAGGTATCATAAATTTGAGTGCTATTTGATTAAGCCTGACATGGTGTATGTTGATGCAGCTGTGTCTGGCAGCTGTTATATGTTGCCGTTCTCATCTTCGGAAAGCTGTGGGTAGCAGCTTGTGATCAAGGTTTATTGATGCTTGTGCATTAGGAAAAGACATTTGGTGTTTTAGCCTGGATCCAGGGGGAGGGGGTGGATAGAACTGTGATTTGGGATATTTTAGCAGAGAATGGTCTGTTTGTGCATCTGCTGAGTGAAAGGTGGGAGGGCTGAAGGAGTGTGTTGTCTCTTGTTGTGGCGGCTTGTTGGGAGGGTTTTCTTTTTTGATCTGTTTGCTCTCTATTCTTTTCCGGGCTGCTGCCTCACTGAAAGGGAGATAATTTAGGCTTGAAGCTGCAGTGAAGTGAAGCTTTGCTTCAGGTGCTTCGTGAGCATCTGGTATGCAGTACACAGACACATTAACAGAAACAGATTCTCCCAGGATGCTATGGTAATGGGGCAGAGTGATGATAATGATTAACAGCTCTGAGGATCCTCTGAGATGATTCTCAGAAATGACGTTTTTGTTTTTTAAAAAAATATATATAATGAAAGGGCTGTTTAAAATCACATGTACACATATTGATGGTCTCCCAACACTTTGTTTAGTTCATTAAGTTATTTTTTGATAAAAAAAAAATACTAAGTGCAATTTTATATTTAAAATGTATTTTGGTCCAAACACATTAAGAACTTACATAAGAGTGGAAGTCTAGGTTACTGTGAAAGACTAAGAGAAATTGGTCTTGTGCATTACCCTTTGCAGTGTTTTGGGAGGTGAGCTTGCTCAGACGTGTTCGGCATATAGGGATAGCTAATTCTAGGGTTGTTTGGGGTTGCCGGGAAGTGCTAGAGAGTCATCAGATTTCCTTCTTGGAAATATCTTTGGGAACGAAAGGTGTGTAGAGTGATTCACTGGCAGAGTGGCCACTGCATGGAACAGACTGGTAAAATGGAACAGGACAAATATTAGTTTGGATATTTAAGAATAGCCTGGAGACACACCACATGCAGCAGTGAATGTTATTCTGGCAAAGCTGGATGGACATTGTTGCCCATGTTTTAAGTACTGATATGTGTGTATATAAGGATGGGAATATACTTATAACAAATAAAAAACTAGAAGGGTCTCATAATTTTAAGTCTATGGACTGTATAAACATGCTTGGGAGGAGCCAAGAATAAGAATAAACATTACAACGTGTGGTTTCTCAAATAACTAACAGCCAAAAAAAAAAAAAAAACACCCACAATAGTTATGTAATGTTTGATTTTAGTAAATCTAGACATAAAATATATAATCTTCATATAAGATGAAGCAGTCTGCTGAATTTCGATATTAAAGACAGGATTTAATAACATGGGCTTGTGTATAATAACACTACTGTCTTAACTTGTCATAAATGACCTACACTACATTGAACATCAAGCATGATGATTTTCTTATATAAGTAAATATGCATAACAAGTCATATAATTGCTTTAAGTTTAATTGTAGTTTTTGTAACCCATCCTGATCATGTATAATACTTAAGTGGTTAACAAGGTAACTAATGTTTTTTACATGACATCAAACTGACAAAGTTGTTCAAGAGAAACAATAGAAGCCTGAACTTGAAATGTCAAAGAATGCAACAATTACATTCTGAAGAGATAATATTAAATTGACAATAGACACTCAGTTTAATAACATGGGCTTGAGTATAATAAAACTACTGTTTTAACTTGTCATAAATGACATACACTATATTGAACATCAAGGGGAAGCATGATGATTTTCTCATATAAGTAAATATGCATAATAGTCATATAATTGCTTTAACTTGAATGTGGTTTTGTAATACATCTTGACCATACACAATACTTAAGCTGTTATCAAAGTAACTAATGTTTTGTACATGACATCAAGCTGAGAAAGTTGTTCAAGGGAAACAACAGAAGCCTGAACTAGGAATGCCACAGAATGCAACAATCACATTCTTAAAAAATAGTATTAAATTGATAATAATCACTCACTTTAACCTTTGCTGGTTATACAAAATAGAATATTGCCATTTAAATCTAAAAACTTTCAGTATATGCAATAAAATGGCAATTTATGAATATGGAAAGGGAACTTGTAATCATTAATCACAGAAAGTGAATTTGTTTTTATCCTATAATTTCACTCATTTTTTTTAATAAGAAATGACAGATATGAAAATCCTTATGTGTAGGAAATGGGGGAAGAGGGATGCAGTGATAATTAAAATGCACTAACTTTCATCAATGTTTGCATAAAACAAACTTGATGCTTTAAGTAAGGTAGCAACAAGCAAAGTGATTACTTACTTTCTGGCAAACAATGAAATATAACATCTGATATATCCAGTAAAATACATTGTATTATAAACATTATGTATACATATTATTTCCATCTATTTATATTAATAATAAGTTTTGAAAGTCTTCATCAATAAGTGTGAATATGTCAAATAACTGTGTGTATAATCTTTTACTGTGGTTTTAATTATGATACATCCTACTTTACTATGATTGAATTGCGTGTCATCTATCTTTCATGTAAATATTAATTACTTATACAGTAAGTAGACATTTATAGTGTATTAAAATTCTGTCTAATCTACAATAGTACTATATATGTTCAAAAATAATATAAAGATTTCTTATTCCTATTACATATATTCTCCATATAATAATTTAATTTATGGAGCTCAGATGTTCTAGATTTTCAAGGTATGAGTGATAATCTGATGGTCTTAGGTTTATCCATCAGATTTAGAATGATTTTCATTCCATGGCTAGTGTGAATCTTAGTTTTGTTAACATTTATTAATTGAAATTTATTTCACAAAATCATTTTTAGTATGCCTGACCAAAACAATACTTTATTGGTAAAAACTGAAAGTATAAAACTGATAATTTCCTTTAAAAGTCTAGACATATACTTTATAGTTATCAGAGAAAAATGTTCAATAGTCACAATAAAGCAAAAATGCATAAGTCTAAATTACCTAAGATGGATTTAACTTTATTATCTTTAAATGCCAATGGCTTAAAGAATCCTAGCAAGAGATCAAATCTACTGAAATATTTAAAACTGAACAAAGCACAAATTGCCATCCTTCAAGAAACTCATTTCAAACAAATGACAATTACAAATGGAATCCTAAGGAATATTATGATATTGGCACAATCCACTTATAAGACAAAGACAAAAGGGTAACAGTTTTATGGAAAACAAATCTGATTAACCCAGAAACCATTTATAAGTATGAAGATAAAGAAGGCCTTATGGCATTATTAATAGTTAAATATAATAACGGAATATGGACCCTAGTCAATCTATACTGGTTCCCAGGCACTGGATCAGGAACTGTTAAAAAACACTTTGATTTAATTTCCAATAATTATAAAGGCATCTTAATATTAGGAGGAGATTTCAACTGTATGCTTGATATTTCTGAAACTACAAATAAAATACTGCTGCATAAATCTGCTGTATCAAAAGCTTTAAACAAGTTGGTAGAATCATTTCATCTTGTAGATACTTTCAAATTTAAAGAACATAAATTTTTGTTGCTTTCCCATCAAGATCACAGATTTGGTACCCAAACTAGAATAGATAAAGTATTTGTTGCCCATGACTTACACACTAAAATCATTAATTTCTCAATCACTCCCTGCCCCTTTTCACACCACAATTCATTGATACTAAAACTTCAAAATGGGTACAAACCATTAATCTCTTAACTCCAGAATTCCAGCATATATAACTAAAATTAAAGAGTTCAAACCCTAGTTATTATCTGAATTACATTTCTTATTAGATATTAATTACACCACAGAGACAAACAAAATAATGATATCGGAAAAGCTTACATATATGGCAAAACCCAAACTTGGTATAAAAAAAGTCAGAGAATGGGATTCTGAATTATTAGATCTACAATCCAAAATGTCAGTAAAAGCTGAAAAAATCAAAATCATTTGGAGATAGAGAAGAAAGTAGAAGTATTAAACAAGAAATACAATGAAATTCTAACACATAAAACTAGTTTAGCTTTAGAAAAATTAAAATTAATACCTTGGCCACTTATCCCAAATATCTATATAATTTATCCACAAGAATCAAAATACAGTCAAAAGCTAATAACATTAAAAGTATCTTCCATGAAAATAAAAGGAAAACTGTCTCGGATATTGGTGACATTCTTGATGCCTATAGAAATCACTATATGGAACATTTCCAAAAAGGAAATATACGCATCGATCAATTAAATCTGATTTGAAAACTGTTCTAATATAAAAAAATACCAGAAAATTAGAACTAGATCTGCAAGCACCCATATCCTATAAAGAAATTACAGATATAATAAAAGTGGGCAAAAATAATAAAGGTCCAAGTATAGATGGCATAATTATGGAAATATATAAACATTTTCCTTCCATAAAACTCTATTAGACATTCAGTCATGAGATTTAATACCACCCTATTGGAGATATTCCTTAATCATACCAATACTAAAGGAAAACAAATCCCCAAAAATCTGTACCTCATATAGACCTATATCATTATTAAATAATGAATATAAGATATTTTGACAATATTTACTAACAGAATGAAAATACCACTATCCAAAACAATAAATAATGATCAAACTGGATTTATATATCATAGACACACACATGACAATATGAAAAGGATAATTTATCTTATAGATTATGTTAATAAAGAAAATGAAATGCTCATAATTGGCTTAGATATAGAGAAAACCTTTGATTCCTTAAATTGGGACTATTTATTAAAAATCCTAATGTTTGAATTTCCTGCATCCTTTGTTCATCTCCTAAAGAATATATATATATATATATATATATATATACATATATACAAATAATTTAGCATATGTCAAGTTAGGTCCTTTTACCTCTGAAACTATACATATAACAAAGGGTACTAAACAAGGATGTCCCATGTCACCGATTCTGTTTGCTTTGGCTATAGAAATACTGGCAGATTCAATACATAACAATACAAAATCAAAGGAGTAGATGTTTATGAACAATACAATTATAAAGTAATGTTCTTTGCTGATGACATATTATTAACATTATCCAACACAAAAGAGACATTAGAAGAATTAAATAATTTAATTGACACATTTTACAGGACTTCAGGACTCCATTTCAATAAATCAAAATCAAAAGTTTTATTTTTAAATAAAAAAAGAATTGCAGATGAAGGGGACTCATATTATAGGGAAACAAGAATCTACCTTAAAATATCTAGGAATTGAGATATGCAAGGATAATAATGAATTAGTCTCAAAAAACTACACTAATACCATCAATACAATTAAAATCTCTGTGTAAAAGTGGAACAAAATAATATTAACATTTGAAGATAGTCTACAGTTAATAAAAATGGTTTTACTACCCAAGATTCTATATATAGCTTTGGTAATACAACTGTTACCAGAAAGGAATATACTCAAAGAAATAAACTCATGCTAATAAAATTTTTATGGTTTCCCAAAAGAAATAGAATAGTTTTAATGCATCAAATCAGACCATGGAAACAGGGAGGATTAAACTTTCCTGCTAGAGAAACGTATATAAAAGCAACAGTATCTAAAACAATCTCTGATTGGATAAGTCCAAGTTATTCTGCAAATTGGAAAGAATTACTAACTGTAATATCAATAAATGAATTTGATTTACAAAAAAATTTCATGTAACATAAAATATACAGATAAATAATTAATTCCTGGGAACAGAAAGGATTTATGTGTTGGTTTCAATGTACCAAAGAACTAAAAGTTCTGGATATGCAAACAATAGAAACAACATACAAAATTCCCCAACAAGATTGGCTAACTATGCAAAGCATTCTGACGCATTTGCAAGATTTATGCAGAATAATTTGTAATTCTTCATTTAAAGAAATACCTAAACTTATGGAATACCTATATGAAATCATATATAATGATTATGACATGGGAAATAGTATTTTGAAATTTTACAAAATATTGATCAATTATAATACAACACCCAAATCCTCATATTGGAATTATATAACAAAAGGACACTCATTACATCTAAATGAATAAATTAAATCAAATATTTTATTATCAATAAAACATACATCCTTTACACAATACTGGAAAGTTTTTAATTGAAAATGCTTGCACAGATCATTCTTCACTTCAAATATAATTACTAAAATGAATTATTCCACAAAGGGAACATGTTGGATGTGTGAGCACATATACAATGCAGACTGGAATCACATTTTTACGACTGTGTTAAAATTAAGCCATTTTGGAATGGTATTAAAAACTTTTTACAAGCTGTATTTAATGAATCGTTTAACTTATCTAAAGCTCTAGTATTATTAAATGTGTACAAAGGTCCTCATTTGAATGAGTCAAATATGTATCTAGTATGGACAATACTTGCAGTCTCAAGGAAGTGTATAAAAAGAAGATGGAATACAAACACAATACCAACTTTGGAATACTTCTACAGCCTAATGAAGACTACAGCATTGTTGGAAATCAAAATTAAAGAATTAAAGATTCATCCTAAGCCATTTATTAACAATCCATCAAAAAAAGTCTTATCGTTGATTGAAACTTTACAATAACTGAACAGATACACTCTGATAACTGGATTGTTATACCTATAAAGTAATTGTATATATTGAGCTCTGTTATAGTGTCAGGCTGAATTAAATAGTGTACATAGTTATTTAAGATGTTATATACAAATACTATGGAATTTATTCAACTGTATTTGAAAAAATAAAAGAATTTTGAGAAAAAAAAGGGTTACAAAACCACAATTCAAGTTAAAGCCATTATATGACTTGTTATGCACATTTACTTATATGAGAAAATCATCATGCTTTTCCTTGATGTTCAATATAGTGTATGTCATTTATGACAAGTTAAAACAGTAGTATTATTATACTCAAGCCCATGTTATTAAACTAAGTCTCTATTGTGAATTTAATACTATTTGTTCAGAATATGATAGTTACATTCTGAGACATTTCAAGTTCAGGCTTATATTGTTGGTCTTGAACAGCTTTGTCAGTTTGATGTCATGTATAAAACATTAGTTACCTTGGTAACCACTTAAGTATTATATATGGTCAAGATGGGTTACAAAAACTACAATTCAAGTTAAAGCAATTACATGACTTGTTATGCATATTTACTTATATAAAAAATCATCATGCTTCCCCTTGATGTTCAATGTAGTGTATGTCATTTATGATAAGTTAAGACAGTAGTGTTATACACAAGCCCATGTTATTGAATCCTGTCTTTAATATCTAAATTCAGCAGATTGCTTCATCTTATATGACGATTATATATTTTATGTCTATATTTACTGAAACCATACATTACATAACTATTGTGTGTGTTATTTTTTTGCTGTTGCTTAGTTATTTGAGAGACCACAAGCTGTAATGTTTATTCTTATTATTAGCTCCTTCGAGGCATGTTTATACAGTCCATAGACTTTAAATTATGAGACCCTTCTAGTTTCTTATTTGTTATAAGTATAATTTCCATCTTACATACACACATATCAGTACTTCAAGCACGGGCAACGATGCCCATTCAGTTTTGCCAGAATACCATTCACTAGTTCACGTGGTGTGTTTCCAGGCTGTTCTTAAAATATCCAAACCAATATTTGTCCTGTTCCATTTTACCAGCCTGTTCCATGCAGTGGCCACTCTGCCAGTGAAATCTGATGACTCTCTAGCACTTCCCGGCAACCCCTAACACCCCTAGAATCAACTATCCACATATGCCCAACACATCTGAGTAAGCTCACCTCCCAGACCATTGCAAAGGGTACTACACAAGAACAAGTGCTCTTAGTCTTTCACAATAACTCAGACGTCCACTCTTATGTGAGTCCTTAATGTGGTTGGACCAAAATACATTTTAAATATAAAATTGTGCTTAGTTTTTTTTTTTATCAAGAATCAACTTAATAAGCTAAATGAAGTGTTGGGAGACCATCAAAATGTGTACATGTGGTTTAAAACAGTCCTTATATATATATATATATATATATATATATATATATATATATATATATATTTTTTTTCAAACCAAAAATGTCATTGCCGAGAATCATCTCAGAGGCTTCTCAGAGCTGTTAAGCATTGTCTTAACTCTGTCTCCGTTACCATAGCAACCTGGGACCATCTGTTTCTGTTAGTGCATCTGTGCACTGCAATAGCAGAGGCTTGTGATGCACCTGAAGTAAAACTGCATTTCACTGCAACTTCAAGATCAAAAAAAAAAAAAGATCAAAAAAAAAAAAAAAAAAAAAAAAACCTCCCAACAAGCCACCACAACAAGAGACAATGCACTCCTCCAGCCCTTCCACATCTCACTCAACAGACATACAAACAAATCATTCTCTGACAAAATATCCCAGATCACAATTCTATCCACCCCCTTCCCCTGGATCCAGGCTAAAACACCAAATGTCTCTTCCTAACACACAAGCATCAGTAAACCTTGATCACAAGTTGCCAACCACAGCTTCCTTGAGATGAAAACGGTAACATATAAAAGCTGCCAGACACAGCTGCATCCACATACACCATGTCAGTCTTAATCAAACAGGATTTGTAGCTATCATACCTGCCATAACTGATATTAATTATGTTTAGACAGAATAATAATGACATTTGCACTAGCTGCCAGACATGGCTGCATCCATGCATACCATATCAGGATTAATCAAACAGCACTCGAAGCTATGATACCTGCCATAATTGATATTAACAATGTTTAGACAGAATAATGATGACATTTGTACTAAGATCTTGCTACTATTATTTAACCAGAATATACGACATTTCTAAATCATACTTTAACTGAAGAAGGCATTAGTCTCCATGACAGCATTTTTTATTTCAAAATACTCTACTGTTACTGCTATTATATATGATGTTAATTTGTTACATTTGAGTCTGAACTCTGATGAATGGTACCTTGTTGAATTAGTTAATTAATTACTTAAAGTATTATAAGTAAAATCAATGAAAAATGAACAAGATAAGTATTCACTGAGTTCAAGTAGGGAAATAGAAACTTCTATATTTGTATTATATGATGATTTGGTTGGCTTATATATAATGTAAATAGTAACCCATCTTGACCTACCTTTGTTAGTGAAGAATTATTGGACTCTTTGAACATTCTGAATAAATCATTACTGTTTCTCAGTTGTTTAAGAATCCCTTCTTTTTTTAAATAAAAACAGATGACAAGTGATGTACCATATCAGTTGATACTTTGAGAGATGTAGTTGTAGGGTTATTTTTTTGGGGGGGCAGCTGTCTTGGAATCATTTTTTTTTGTTTCTTATTTCTAGCATCAGTCCAAGGATTTGTTTCTTTTATTCTTTTATATTCTTTTAAGATAAAGAATCCATTCCATTTCTTCTGACATAGACAATATGTTGTTGTTTTTGATAAATATAGTAGCTTCTTCTAAGTCATTAAAGGTTCTCATCTCATTGCCAAAAAGTATTTTTATCTTGGCTGGAAAGGCCAGCTGTGCTTTAATGTTGTTTTGTTTCAACAGTTGTATTACTGGCCAGACTTTTTTCCTTTGTTCTAGTATTCTAGAAGAATAATCATTGTCAAACCGTATCAGGCTTTGAGTGTATTTTAAGCGTGATTTTCTCCAAGCAGATTTTAATATTAGTTCCTTGTCCAGAAATGAAAGAAATTTTATAATTATGGATCTAGGTGGAGTATTTGTTGAATTAGAAGCAGGTTTCCTCAGTTGTCTATGTGCCCTTTCAATTCCAAATGAAAGTCCCTCTTTCAAATCTAAAACTTCAGGAATCCAGGTTGTTAAGAATGAAATAATGTCTTCTCCTTCAGTGTTTTCAGACAGACCAAAGATCCTTATGTTGTTTCTCCTTTCCCTGTTTTCTAAGTCATCTATTTTGTTAAGCAGCCATGTATTCTGTTTAAGCAGAAATTCTTTTTTGGAATTTTTCCTCTTTGAGTCTCCATTCAATGTAATTTAGAGAAGTCTCTATATTTATTATTTTTGTATGGTGTTGCTGTAATAGTTCCTTAAGAGTATCAGTCTGTTTTTGAGAATTTAATTTGAGGTTTTCTAAGTCATTTTTAAAGCCATGCATCTTCAAAGATAGTTCCTGTAAGGTAGATGTCATCAATTGCTGTTCTTTTTTTCTAAGCAGCATCTGAATGAGAATTCCTTGAGTTGTTCAAATTCAGTGACTCAATATATCTTCAAGTTACCCGACAGGAAAATTTTTGTATATCTCCACCAAAATTGATATTTATGTAGTTTAGTAGTTTATCTATAGATTTCTGACATTTTAAACTTGAAAATAATAACATTTTCCTATATTATTATACTAGTTTATGGAGCTCTCAAAATTCACTGCTCTCAGTTGGCCATCTAGGCTCCACCCATTGACACTTGTAATTCTATCCTCTCTCTGACCTTTTGTAAGTTTGTCTGCCAGTCCAATCCTGGTCGGATAGTTTTATTGATTTCTTTGTGTCCATTGCTCCAGCTTCCACTCTGCACAATATCTGTAACAAATGATCATGCTTCTCTCCCTGTGAGAAACCTGTGTCTGTTTTCTTTCCATATTTATTTAATTTATTTATTTATGTACTGTATGTATGTATTTGCATTTGTTTAGCGGGTAAGTCCACTGGGCCAAACAGAGCACATTTTCAGTGGAGGCCTGGGGAGAAAGAAACACATATAAAATAGAAAGTACATCAAGGCACATTATACAGTATCTACATAACAGAGTATAAGAAAAATTAAAAATTCTTCAACGGTAGTACAATTAGATAATCACTGCAGTAGATATACACTTAATAAAACTAATTACAATGTAGTAACTATAGTTAACAAAGCAGTATTGGTGCATATAAAATGCAGATATACGCACACTTAAAACACACTTAATAATCTAAGTTAATCTAATACAACAATGTTGGCATAGAAGTATGAGTGAATGTGAAATGTTAAGTACATAAATCATGAGTAAGGTTTAGTGCAAGGAAAGACTTTAAGACCCTATAGTAGAAGATGTAGTATAGAAGAAGAAATTAACAGAAGAATATGAGAAGGTATGTGTGAGAAGTTTCAATGATTATACTAGAGTTAGGAAGGGTGGGCGTAAAAGATTACTGTTAGGAAGAGGAAAAAAAAGGATAGTTGTTGAATGGGTTAAAAAGAGAGAAAGGGGGAGAAAATAAATGTTAATGAATTTGTGATATATATATATATATATATATATATATATAGAGAGAGAGAGAGAGAGAGAGAAAGAGAGAAACAAATGGGAGTAAAGGTAGAAAAGGGGAAAGGTAGGATAACATTAAGATCTAGGTAATGCCTGGAGGAGGCTTAGTGCAGTTACAAATCCAGTTGGAGTGAAGGTGTGTGCAAAGTGTAATTTTGAAGGAGGCAGTGCAGAGAGTTGTGCAAATGTGTAGCGGAAGGCTGTTCCAGGAATAAAGTAGGTGACCTGCAGGAAGTTTAGGTTTCTGAATTTGGAGGAGGTGTTGGTTTTCTGATCTTAGGAACCTGTTAGGGTTATAGTAGGAGAATAAGGATTTTAGGGCAGGGCAGTCCTGTGGTTTGGATAATAATTTGTGTACTGTAGTTAGTTGGAGGTAAGTAAGATAGTGGGGGAATTCTAGCCAATTTAGGGTTTTTAGAGGAACACAGTGATGGGTGCAGTGGTGGTGATTTGTTGCAAATTTGGCTATCATATTGTAACATGTTTCAATGTTTGGTTACTGGGGAAGATTGGAGGTTAGTTAGTAATGGAGTGCCATAGACTAGAGAGGGAATAAATAAGTAGAAGCAAGTATTTGTTTTGTGTGGAGAGAAAGGAAATGTTTATTTCTGTAGAGTAATCCCATTTTTCTGTGAGTCTTACTGATGTTATTTTGTATGTGAAAAACACAAAAAAGTCCAGCACCAGGGAGATAGATAAAATTTAGGATTTAATGTGACAAAGCAGCACAAAGCAGCATACCGGTTTTGGCAAAAATACAGCCTTATTCAGTGCATTAACTAACATGAATCCATTACACATTTAAATAATACCAAGTTAAACCATAACCAAAGCTGATTGGTACATGCCAGAATTAACTTAATTCATTGAGGCCGGGCTTAAATAAAGCCCCAAGCCTGACATTCCAACCAGATTCTTTATTATTTAATATAGAATGCCAACCTGCTTTATTCGATTTATGTCCTTGGATTTTATTAATAATTGTGAATTCAAATCTGGCAGTGGCATGGGTCATTGTATGTTTGTAAAGAGCATTAGATATTCTTTTAGATCTTATATCACTGAGATGTTCACTGATTCTATATTTTAATGGCCTAGATGTTTGCCCTACATAAAAAGCAGAGCAAAAACAGGTGGCCAGATAAATGACCCAGTCGCTACTACAGTTACTGAAACATCTGATTTCAAAAATGTGTGGGGTGTTGCTGCTGGTGAATTCCTTTGTTTTACATACATGTATACAAGAGCTACAATGACAACAAGGGTTACTGCCCACTAACTTATCCCCAAATAGAGTAACTTGTTGTGTAGTAGTAGGGATAAGATGTTTATCGTGGGTTAAATGGGAATTGATGGTACAACCTCTTCTGTAAGAGAAAAGACATTGTGGGGAAAGCATTCCAGCTAATTTTTCATTGGCCAACAGGATGTCCCAATGATTTTTGATAATGTTTTTAAAGCCATCTGTATTGCATCCAGTGTTGTAACCAAACAAATGGGTAGGGGAGGTTGTCCATCCCTTTCCTTGGATCCCCTACCATAAGTTAACAAATGTTTCCTGTCTTGTTCGGTGGCAAAGGAGCATGCCCTGTTGATGATGTCTGCATGAAAACCCCTACTTACAATTCATTGAGATAGATAATTTTTGCTGGTGTTATAGGCTACATCTGATGAACATATATGCTTGATGTGTAGATGTCGGGATTTTGGGATGTTCCGGATGATGTGGTGGGGGTAATGACTGGAAGCATGTAGTAAGGTGTAAAATTGGGGGAATTTTCTATAAACCTCAGTTTCAAGTGTGTGGTCAACCTGACGTAAAATATGAACGTCCAAGAATGTGATTTCTTTAAAGTCATAATTAAGTGTGAAATGTATCCCCCATTTATTTTCATTATAAGTATTCTACAAATTCCTCTCCATATCGAGTATCCCTCCTCCACACCATTCAACAATCATCTAGCTAACATCTCCAAATATCCATGTTATCTAAGAATATATTATGGCTCTCATCATATATCAATTGTTCTTCAATGTAGCCCATAAAGAGGTCTGCATAAATGGGAGCGAGGGATGCTCCCATAGCCGTACCTCTTAACTGCCAGTAACATCTCCCATGAAAATAAAAAAGAATACTTAGTAAGAACCTGTTCAGCTAAACAAACAAGGAGAGTATTAAAACTGGGAGTATATAACTCAGCTTTGTTGAGCCAGAATTGAATGGCTTCCAAACCTGCCCAATGTGGGATATTTGTGCATAGGGCAGTGACGTCCAATGTGCATAAAAGCCAACCTGGTTCCAACTGTGTGTCATTTATGATATTAAGAAACTGGGTGGAATCTTTGATTCTGGATCTAACCAGGGCAAGAAGTGGTTGTAGGTATTCCGTAAGAAAAGCAGATAGTGGTTCCATCAAGGATCCTCGACCCAAAACAATTGGTCTCCCTGGTGGTTTGGGAGGATGTTTATGTATTTTGGGGAATAGGTATAGATATTGTGACCTAGGATCTTGGACAGTCAATTGATAACCTGTCTTTTGATCAATGATCCCTTCCTCCTGTGCCAGTTTTAAAAAGGCATCAAATTCTTGTTTAAACCTAAATGTTGGGTCCAGGGTCATGTGCATGTAAAATTTATTGTTGGGCAGTTTATTTATTTATTTATTTCACATTTGTTAACCGGGTTAATCCAACTGGGTAAAAAATTACCCATTTTCAGTGGAGACCCGAGGGGAAAAACCCCGAACAAAACATACAAATACATACAAATAGAGACAAGTTAATAATATAAAGAGCAGTTGTGTTATTGCTTCTGTTTCATACATGTTCCAATCTA
The DNA here is from genome assembly GCF_019279795.1 of Protopterus annectens. Lineage (NCBI taxonomy): Eukaryota > Metazoa > Chordata > Ceratodontiformes > Protopteridae > Protopterus > Protopterus annectens. The sequence continues at coordinate 251,209,193 of NC_056726.1, forward strand.
GTCCATGATGACCACTGACCCCCCCCCCCTTGTCCGCTGGTAAAATAACCAGGTCATGATTGTTGCTAAGTTTAGGTAGGGCATCCCATTCCTGTTTGGTAGTATTTTATTTATAATTAGTGTATGCATTCATGTTAAAGAGCTACAATGACAACAAGGGTTACTGCCCACTAACTTATCCCCAAATAGAGTAACTTGTTGTGTAGTAGTAGGGATAAGATGTTTATCGTGGGTTAAATGGGAATTGATGGTACAACCCCTTCTGTAAGAGAAAAGACATTGTGGGGAAAGCATTCCAGCTAATTTTTCATTGGCCAACAGGATGTCCCAATGATTTTTGATAATGTTTTTAAAGCCATCTGTATTGCATCCAAATGTTGTAACCCAACAAATGGGTAGGGGAGGTTGTCCATCCCTTTCTTTGGATCCCCTACCATAAGTTAACAAATGTTTCCTGTCTTGTTCGGTGGCAAAGGAGCATGCCCTGTTGATGATGTCTGCATGAAAACCCCTACTTAGAAATCATTGAGATAAATAATTTTTGCTGGTGTTATAGGCTACATCTGATGAACATATATGCTTGATGTGTAGAAATCAGGATTTTGGGATGTTCCGGATGATGTGGTGGGGGTAATAACTGGAAGCATGTAGTAAGGTGTAAAATTGGGGGAATTTTCTATAAACCTCAGTTTCAAGTGTGTGGTCAACCTGACGTAAAATATGAATGCCCAGGAATGTGATTTCTTTAAAGTCATAATTAAGTGTGAAATGTATCCCCCATTTATTTTCATTTAAGTATTCTACAAATTCCTCTCCATATCCAGTATCCCTCCTCCACACCATTCAACAATCATCTAGCTAACGTCTCCAAATATCAATGTTATCTCAGAATATATTATGGCTCTCATCATATATCAATTGTTCTTCGATGTAGCCCATAAAGAGGTCTGCATAAATGGGAGCGAGGGATGCTCCCATAGCCGTACCTCTTAACTGCCAGTAACATCTCCCATGAAAATAAAAAAAAATTCTTAGTAAGAACCTGTTCAGCTAAACAAACAAGGAGAGTATTAAAACCGGGAGTATATAACTCAGCTTTGTTGAGCCAGAATTGAATGGCTTCCAAACCTGCCCAATGTGGGATATTTGTGCATAGGGCAGTGACGTCCAATGTGCATAAAAGCCAACCTGGTTCCAACTGTGTGTCATTTATGATATTAAGAAACTGGGTGGGTGGAATCTTTGATTCTGGATCTAACCAGGGCAAGAAGTGGTTGTAGGTATTCTGTAAGAAAAGCAGATAGTGGTTCCCTCAAGGATCCTCGACCCAAAACAATTGATCTCCCTGGTGGTTTGGGAGGATGTTTATGTATTTTGGGGAGTAGGTATAGATATTGTGACCTAGGATCTTGGACAGTCAATTGATAACCTGTCTTTTGATCAATGATCCCTTCCTCCTGTGCCAGTTTTAAAAAGGCATCAAATTCTTGTTTAAACCTAAATGTTGGATCCAGGGTCATGTGCATGTAAAATTTATTGTTGGGCAGTTTATTTATTTATTTATTTCACATTTGTTAACCAGGTTAATCCAACTGGGAAAGAAATTACCCATTTTTAGTGGAGACCCGAGGGGAAAAACCCTGAACAAAACATACAAATACATACAAATAGAGACAAGTTAATAATATAAAGAGCAGTTGTGTTATTGCTTCTGTTTCATACATGTTCCAATCTAGTCCATGATGACCACTGACCCCCCCCCCTTGTCCGCTGGTAAAATAACCAGGTCATGATTGTTGCTAAGTTTAGGTAGGGCATCCCATTCCTGTTTGGTAGTATTTTATTTATAATTAGTGTATGCATTCATGTTAAAGAGCTACAATGACAACGAGGGTTACTGCCCACTAACTTATCCCCAAATAGAGTAACTTGTTGTGTAGTAGTAGGGATAAGATTTTTATCGTGGGTTAAATGGGAATTGATGGTACAACCCCTTCTCTAAGAGAAAAGACATTGTGGGGAAAGCATTCCAGCTAATTTTTCATTGGCCAACAGGATGTCCCAATGATTTTTGATAATGTTTTTAAAGTCATCTGTATTGCATCCAAATGTTGTAACCCAACAAATGGGTAGGGGAGGTTGTCCATCCCTTTCCTTGGATCCCCTACCATAAGTTAACAAATGTTTCCTGTCTTGTTCGGTGGCAAAGGAGCATGCCCTGTTGATGTCTGCATGAAAACCCCTACTTAGAAATCATTGAGATAGATAATTTTTGCTGGTGTTATAGGCTACATCTGATGAACATATATGCTTGTTGTGTAGAAATCGGGATTTTGGGATGTTCCGGATGATGTGGTGGGGGTAATGACTGGAAGCATGTAGTAAGGTGTAAAATTGGGGGAATTTTCTATAAACCTCAGTTTCAAGTGTGTGGTCAACCTGACGTAAAATATGAATGCCCAGGAATGTGATTTCTTTAAAGTCATAATTAAGTGTGAAATGTATCCCCCATTTATTTTCATTTAAGTATTCTACAAATTCCTCTCCATATCCAGTATCCCTCCTCCACACCATTCAACAATCATCTAGCTAACGTCTCCAAATATCCATGTTATCTCAGAATATATTATGGCTCTCATCATATATCAATTGTTCTTCGATGTATCCCATAAAGAGGTCTGCATAAATGGGAGCGAGGGATGCTCCCATAGCCGTACCTCTTAACTGCCAGTAACATCTCCCATGAAAATAAAAAAAAATTCTTAGTAAGAACCTGTTCAGCTAAACAAGCAAGGAGAGTATTAAAACTGGGAGTATATAACTCAGCTTTGTTGAGCCAGAATTGAATGGCTTCCAAACCTGCCCAATGTGGGATATTTGTGCATAGGGCAGTGATGTCCAATGTGCATAAAAGCCAACCTGGTTCCAACTGTGTGTCATTTATGATATTAAGAAACTGGGTGGAATCTTTGATTCTGGATCTAACCAGGGCAAGAAGTGGTTGTAGGTATTCTGTAAGAAAAGCAGATAGTGGTTCCATCAAGGATCCTCGACCCAAAACAATTGGTCTCCCTGATGGTTTGGGAGGATGTTTATGTATTTTGGGGAGTAGATATAGATATTGTGACCTAGGATCTTGGACAGTCAATTGATAACCTGTCTTTTGATCAATGATCCCTTCCTCCTGTGCCAGTTTTAAAAAGGCATCAAATTCTTGTTTAAACCTAAACGTTGGGTCCAGGGTCATGTGCATGTAAAATTTATTGTTGGGCAGTTTATTTATTTCACATTTGTTAACCGGGTTAATCCAACTGGGTAAGAAATTACCCATTTTCAGTGGAGACCCGAGGGGAAAAACCCAGAACAAAACATACAAATACATACAAATAGAGACAAGTTAATAATATAAAGAGCAGTTGTGTTATTGCTTCAGTTTCATACATGTTCTAATCTAGTCCATGATGACCACTGACCCCCCCCCCCCCCTTGTCCGCTGGTAAAATAACCAGGTCATGATTGTTGCTAAGTTTAGGTAGGGCATCCCATTCCTGCTTGGTAGTATTTTATTTATAATTAGTGTATGCATTCATGTTAAAGTGCAGATCTTTGAGCACACATTCTTTGAAGACTGAGACGTGTTTGTCCATGGGAGGTATGAAATTGGATTTATGAAAATGAAATCCAGTAGATCTTTGAGATTGATTTGAATCTGAAAAAATAGTTTGAGGTTGAGTCCTGCAAAATTCATGAATATTATTCACAAAAGCATGTTCAGCCACAAAAAAGATGGAACAAAATTCAATCCTTTGTTCAATAGTTTTATTTCAACATCTGAGAAAGGTTTGGAAGAGATATTGTGAATACTATTAGTATTTAATGTGTCAGGATCTTGTCCAAAAGTTGTTGGATATTGTGTACTTCTCCGGTGTTTCCTACCCCCCCCCCTGTTTTTTGCCCATAAAGAGTCAGTACTAGATTTCCTCTTCACTACTGGAGATTCCTCAGTGGAGATAGGATTGAGATCTGTGGGTGAGGATGATATTTTGTATGTGAACATCGAATTTTACGTTTTTGTCAGTTATGACACCTAACAGTTTAGTGTAGGTCACTAATTCAATTTTTGTGCTGTTTAGAGAGAATATGTGGAAATGAGATTTGCTAATGGGAGTATTTTTATTTGGGGTAAATATTATAAGCTTGGTGTTATTTGGATTTAAAAACAGGTGGTTATTGTGGAGCCATGCCTCTAAGGTGGTAAATGAGGACTGAGTAATTTTCTGTAGTAGATCTGAGCTCATGGCAGAGCAGATTATAGCAGCGTCATCAGCCTACTAAACAAGTGACCCATGTTGAAATGATAGGTGGAGGTTGTTGATGAAAATATTAAACAGTACGGGTCCTAATATGGAACCTTGGGGAAACACCGGTGGGGTTGTAAATATATGGATATATAGAGTGTTGCCATTTTACTGCATGTTCTCTATTGGATAGGTAGCTTTGAACCAGTGGAGAGATGAAGTTGAACTTCCAGTGTTAGAAAGCTGGGAAACAAGAAGAATGTGAGAGATTTTATCAAAGGCTTTAGATAGATCAAGGAATAAAGTTGAGACAATATTCCCTGAGTTGCAGGCTTTATTAACTATGTCAATAAAGGAAAATAATGCAGTTGAAGTACTATGAACAGGTCTGAAACCATGCTGAGTTTGAGAAAGGATTTGATTTTTGAGAAGGAATTGTAGAAGTTGGGTATGTATACATTTTTCTAGAACTTTGGAGATGGGGCATGGAATAGCTATTGGGCGAAAGTTGGAGGTATGTGTTGAGGCACTTCCTTTGTGAAGAGGTAGTATGAGTGTTTTTTCCACAGGATTCTTGGATGGATCTATTCGTAAGAATGCTAATGGGTAAGCAATAGCTTCTGCAGTGATTTTTATGTGTTCTGTAGGTATACCATCTGCAGCGTTTGAGCAGGGCTTTAGTTTTACAAGAAATTTTTTATAGTTGATGTAGGCACAGTAGAGAGTTTGAATTTCGACAAGAAATTGGATTTAGCCAAGTATGAATAGGTGGATGAAGGGGTATGAGTGCAAGAAATAGTTTTGCCTAATGTGTTTGTGGTAGAGAGAGGAGGCCTGGGCTGTGTAAGGAGAGACAGAGGAGTATTACTAGGGGAGTTAGTTATGGTGATAGGTTAAGAGAATGTGGCTGTGATATTAGCTATAGTGTCAATGAAGTAGGTGTTAAAAGTGCTTGCTAATTGATCTGGTGTTTTATTTGGGTGGGGACAACGATTACTCTTTGTGCCAGAGATTAGGAGAGTAGTAATGGAGGACCAGAATTGCTTAGGGATGTATTTGTGACTCCTTTGAATATTTAAGTAGTATTCTTTCTTGTCTTTGGCTACAAGTTTTTTTCAATCTGGTTATGAAGTTGATTGTACTTTAATACATCTGAGTTGTTGTTGTGTTTCTGCCATAGCTTCCAGATTTTCTCCCTAGTTATCATTACTTCCTTTGTAGACTTATATAACCAAGGAGTATGATTACTTCTTATTATTTTAGTTCAGGCAGCTACAAGGCTGTCTAATATTTTTAAAAAGGTACTGTTAAGGCAGTACAGTGCATTGTCTAGAGAAAGAGTCTTTAGGAAATTCCAGTTTATGCTTTTTAGAATATTACTGAATGTGGCAGTGTTGAATTTGGATAGGTTTCTGACAAGCTTGAACTGATGTTTTTTTTGTGAAAGGAGATGGGCTCTGGAACCAAAGGCAGGAAGGTGATCACTTATAGATTTAGGGAGGGTGGCAGCTCATGAGATTTTTGATGGCCCAGAACTAGGATCCAGTCTAAGATAGCACCTTCATTGATTTGGTTCTTATATCTGGTGAGGGTAGAGATTAATTGGGTATAGTGAAACAGGTTAATATTGGTGGATGAACTTTTTCTGGAAATATTAGACCAGTTAATGTTAACATCACCTGGGATTATAGTTTCATTTTTTATGGTGTGGGAAGACCAGGATAATATTTCTTCAAGAAAATGTATATTATTGCCTGCAGGAATGTATAGGACTGCAATATATAGATTTTTAGAGTTGTTAATTTTTAAGAATGAGACCAAGATTTCTATTTGCATAGGAACTGAGAGATCTGACCAGTAAATGGGAGTATGGTAAGCTATTAGGGTAAAGGATGTCGATACCACACCTTTCTTGTTAATTCTATCCATCCTTATCCAACCTTATTGAACTATAGTTGGGAGGGAGAAATTCAGAGTCTTTTTATTAGGCTTTAACCATGTCTCGGTAGTAGTTAAGATGTCAGTTTTATTATGAGTTAGCCGAGCATGCAGATCAGAGGTTTTGTTGCAGATATTTTCTAGGTTCATGGTGGTTATGTATAGAGATTTTAAGTAGTTGCAGGGATTGTTGTGGTAAGGGAATTTGTGGTAGAAGGACAGGGGTTGGGATGAATGTCACCACATTGAAATAATGCCAGGAAAAAAATGAAAGTTGATATGTAAAAGTGGTAAGTTTTCAGCTAATCAAGTACAATAAATGGGAGTTGGTATGGATTGAGTTGTAAATAGAGTAGTTTGTGGGGAGGATATGTATTTTTGGGCAGAATAGTGGGGTTACATAAAAGAGACTGGGATTTATTTCCAGTTAGCTATTAGTTGGGGTGTATAGGTAGCTAGTTTCAAAGGTCGGTTTGGAGAATATTAATCTAATGTTGACTGATGAAAATTGCCAAAAGAAGTGCCGGTAGTAGAATAGTATGGGCTAAGAATAGAATGTGAAAAAAGGAGGGAGCCATATTAATAGGTGGAGATGGTGTTAAATATAAGGGAAGTGTAGAATAAGAAGTGGATAGAATTTACTGGCTGGCTGATGGAGAGAGGTGTGGCTAGGAGATATAAATCTAAGGAAAGCAGAGATGGGTGGGAATGGGGTAGGGTAGGGGAGCGGTCTGAGCCATAGTGAAGTGCGGGTGAATAGAGCAGGCTGCACCAGAGAGATTGCGGCGGGACAGCAGATACAATCAATGAAACTGAAAGAACTGGCAGGTAAGAGCAAGGCTGGAACAAAGCAGAGAAAAGAGATTAAAGTTAAGAACTGAGGGCAAAAATGGGAGGGGGAGGAAGCAAAAGAGGTAATATGCTTAGCTAATAAGCAGAAGTGACTGGTAGCCACAGAAAGATACTTAAATCAGTAAAGTGAAACTAGTAAGGAAGGCAAAGGTGGAGGTAGAATATCTAGGCAGAAAATGGTAGTAAGTAGGTGGGAAAGGATATAGAACAGAAAATCGGCACAGTGGTGAATGAGCAGTCTAATAGGTGCTGATACATAGTCAGGGATAAATTTAGGATGTTAATATAGAGAAATAACTTGTTGAAAGCACAGTGTCTAGAAGAGAAGGAGTTTTAAAGATTAATTTCAAGGTAGTGAATGCTTTTGAACTGTACAGATGATTTGGTCAGGTCTGAAATCATTTTATGCAATAAAAACAGTCATGACAGAAAATAACACAGTAATAGCACTGCTCCTGTACAAGCGGGGCTGAAATGAAAAAGGAAAATAGCTCCAATGACACATATTACAGTTAAGAATGCAGTGTAGTTAATGCATGTAGGAATTACCTGGGGTTTTAGTGTAACCAACAAATCAATCAACCATTTTCCTAGTTTTCTTAGTTTATGCAGTGATAAGGAATAATCTTCCATTAGTTTTATGTGCAAACAGTTAAAGGGTATCAGTTTACATGTGCTGGCTTCATTACCTGTACAGCTGTGCAGGCATGTTGCTATGTGTCTCAGTAGAACTCCTCTTACACCTCTCATTCTGCCAGCTCTTACCAATTCTTTCTGTCACCAGCTCTTGTAATCTGGTAAGTGAAATCTTGTTTCCAGCTATTCCAGCAACATGTTCTAATTCTACTCCTATTATCCTTATGTTGTTTCTTCTGAATATTTTCGGGTTCATATTATAAGCACGACGGTCTTATTCAGGGAATACAAAAAGAGCGACACATATTTACCAAACCACGAATGCACCAAACGCCATAAACTGCAAAATTTAAAATCATGAATCATCATACTCAGCCAGTCCCACCACCCGCGACATACTACCTACCCAAACTAAATAAAATAAACCACATATATACACTATATCTACTTACCTTAACCCGCACTCTGACCCTAAGGTCCGTAACTATCGCACACTTACCTTACAGAGCTATACCACAGGCAGGCCAACTATGACAAATTGACATTTCAAATTTCCCAGTTTTGAACATTCACTGTTTTTGTGGTTTGCACAATACATGTCGCTCTTTTCGTATTCTCTGAACAGGACCTTCAAGCTTCTAATATGAACCCATATTTTCTAGGTCATTCAGTTTTAGTATTTGCCACAATAGCTTTTTCATATTTCTGTCAGCCTTCTACTGTGTTTTGTACCACTAATCTCAAGAACTGTTCTGTCCTCTTGCAAATTCTGAATTATTTCTTTCAGCTTATTCACTTCTCTTCATTGGTTGCTTTTTATTTCCCCTCATTAGCCTATGCCATAAGCAATAACTATCATCTTTTGGAATGTTTTTTGAAGTTGCTCTTCCTGCCTTAGAGCTACCACCTTTTCATATGCCCTAAGTGGGACATTTTTTAGAGAAAAACATGAGATTTTTCAGGTTGAAACATACACACGGCCAATGTAAAGGACAGAGCTTTACTTTTTTGCCAAAATGCAAGATTTTTGTAGCATTTGTGTTGCTTATGCTTTTTCATATAACATTTATGTATTTCAGGGACAAAATGACTGTTTTATGCAACTGTTTGTCTTAAAATCTCAGGATATTTGCTTTTTTTTTAGTTTTTTTTCCTCACAGGACACAACTGTCTAAAGAGGGACTGTCCCTTGCAAAGGGGGACAGGACATAACCCTACTTCCTGTGGAGCTACTTCAAACTCTGCCAGCTGCTGCTCCATTTCCTCTTTGTTCTCACCCTGTGATTTTTCTTGTTTTTTCCATCTGTAGCTCGCTAAATAATTTCCTTTTTTACCTGCTTTGTCAAGAGTTCTGAGCCTAAGCAGCCATCTTGCTTGGGCCATCTGGTGTTATCTCTCAAAAATATTAGGAATTTGACTAAAAAAGTCTATTAGATCTGCTAAGGCAGCCATGAACTCAAGTTGGCATCTGAAGCCAAGGGCAATTACAAATTATTATTTAGTTATGTTTTAAAATTAAGAAACAACAATCAGCAATGTACATAAATCATACTAAATGACAAAACCTACTCAGCCAATGTATTATCAAATAAATTTAGTGCAAATTTCACTCCCAAGATGATTATCCAAAGCCCTACAATGCCCATAGCTCTCAAACTTCCCAATAATCACTAAAGAGCATGTACTGAAAATGCCATACAGTACTAATAACACTTTGTTAAGGGACCAGATGTTTTTACATAGTACTAAGCATGCCATGGTAGAACCAATCCATAAGTGACTTAAACCAAAAGTATTGAGTAAAACACTGATAATGCCATTCCCTAAAGATGCTCCTACTACTGACCCAGGAAAATATAGGCCTATTTACCCCTATCTCCTTCCCCTTAAAGAACCATCACTCATTTACCTTTATCCATTACCCTACCACTCTATCCACAAATATCCCTACATTTAACCACCTTAACCTAAACAAATGGCTCAAGGATCCTGTAAACCCTTACCTTTATTACTACTCCTAATTATACTTATCATTCCCTAACTACTTACTCTCTACGAACACCATAGATTCCTACGACTGCATACCCACATCACACACACCTCTGTCCTTACCCCCAGCTCCACTCATAGTGTTAGCAACCTCCCCAGCTCAGCTAAGTACTCAGCAGCCATATTTCATAGACTCCATCACATCTCTCAATTTAACCCACTAGCTAGAAAAAATAAGAACCTAATTTTTAAACTTCTACAACTCATCCTAAAAGTTCAGGTCCACTCCCTGTTAGATGGTGATATACACCCTAACCCAGGTCCTACCACTATCACAGCTACACAGCCTGATACACCAACAAATTCAATCACACAAACACTTACCAAGCCCCCCAACTCTCTCCTGACAGCTCATCTTAATATTCGTAGCATCAATAACAAAATAGCTCACCTGCATGCCCTTATTGATGTTTATTCCTTTGACATCTTCTGTCTGTCTGAAACATGGCTTAATCCATCAATACAAGACAGTGCAGTTCTACCCCCTGGCTATAATATCATAAGACGTGACTGTAACACTAAAAAAGGAGGAGGCGTAGCCATACTTTATAAGAATGGATTACAAGTTACCTTGTTAGACTCCAAACCTCCACTTTGCAACAATGCAGAAATTCTTCTAACTAAGGTTCAGCTTAACAAAAGCAATGCCATATATCTATCATGTGTCTATCTTCCCCCAGGCAATAACATCAACACATTAGAGGCTATCCTCAGCTGGCTCTCAAGTAACTACCCCCAAGAAACCATTATACTTGGAGATTTTAACATTAACTGGAACTCCTGTATATCTGAGCAGCCTTCTACTCATATCAACTTATATGGTTTTACCCAAACTATAACATCCCCAACCCGCACCAATAAAACTAACAACAAAACTAGTACCCTTGACTGGATACTCACTAATACCCCCCCAACTAAACTATAAAACAGGCACCCTCCCTGAGGACATAAGTGATCACTTGCATACCTATTTAATCAGAACAAAAACTGTCATCCTAAACTTTACCATCTGTAGAACTATTCGCACTACCAAAAATTTTAACCCTGCTCACTTTCAAGCTGAACTAGTCACCTGTGACTGGTCACCCCTGAAATACCTCCCAATAGATAATGCCGTGAAATACTTTAACTCTAAATTTCTAACCATTTTAGACAGCCATGCCCCTTTACGCAAAGTTAGAATTAGAACCAAATCGGCACCATGGCTCACCAAAATGACCAAACAAAAAATCCTCCAAAGAAATAAACAATGGGCCAAATGGCACTCAACAAAAAGCTCCTCAGACCACCTGCAATTCAGACAGCTAAGAAATGAAACAAAAAAGCCATATTAGCCGATAAAAGAAACTACTACTACCAACTACAACAAACCAACCAAAATAATCCCCAAAAATTCTGGCGAGGTATCAATAACCTCCTACACCCTGGATGCTCAAGTACTCCCTCTCCCTCTGGCTCTGATCACAACAATCCCATCCAAATAGCTGACTCATTTAATACTTTTTTCACTGAAACCATACAATCCCTAGCCAACCAGCTATCCCCTAGCATCCCAGGCTCTGCCACAACCTTTACCAATAATTCTCATCAATTTCATTTTCAGCCAGTGCCCACTTCACTTATCTGTAACCTCATACAGAAACTTAAACCCACTACTCTCTCTGCTGATAAATTACCTGCAGAATACCTGCAAAAGCTGCTAAAGTCATAGCCTACCCCATATCCATCCTCATTAACAGAACTATTTCTGAAGGATCTATTCCCCTAATCTGGAAAGTCTCTCACATAATTCCCTGCATAAGCGCGGTCACTCCAAAGAGTTGTCCAATTATAGGCCCATAGTTATTCTATCTCCTTTGGCAAAAATAATGGAGAAATGTATACACATACAACTGTTAACCTACCTACTCAATCACAATTTATTAGCACCCTGTCAACATGGCTTTAGACCATTTCATAGCACCACCTCTGCTCTCTTATCCTTCACTAACCATATTAACAGTAATCGTAATATTGATACTCTATCCTCAGCTGTTTTTATTGACCTGTCCAAAGCATTTGACATGGTGAATCACCACCTCCTTATAGACACACTCAAAAACCTGTCATTGGACAACCATACTATACAGTGGTTCCAATCATACCTACATAACAGGCAACAGGCTGTACTATGGGAAAATACTTTATCTTCCCACGTCCCAGTCACTCTAGGGGTCCCGCAAGGATCTATATTAGGCCCATTACTCTTCTCCATCTTTACAAATGACCTTCATTCTGTAATTCCTCAAGCTGACTGTATCCAATACGCTGACGACTCCACACTCATATGCGCTGCTGCTTCTCAATCAGAACTTCAGTCACTAACCCAAATGACCTTTAGTACAGTTGAAAACTGGCTCCTACAAAGACGTCTTATCCTTAACCCCAAAAAAAAAATGTTACTATTTACCCCCACCCGCAGAACCTCCCCACTTAACTTTACTATTACTTCAAATGATAGAACTATAATATCTCCTGAACCAACCACCAAACTACTCGGGGTACTAATAGATAACAACTTGTCCTTTGAACCTCACATTAATAACACCATAAAAATAGTAAACAAGAAACTAGGTTCCCTCTATAGAATAAAACCCTTTCTTACACCTCCAGCCAGGGTTACTATTGCTCGTACCCACCTCATCTCTACCTTGCTCTATGCCTCCCCTATCTATACCAAAATATGTAGAAGTAATCTGAGTAAACTTACATCCTCCTACAACAATATTGCCAGATTTGCAGCTGGATCCTCCTATAGAACTCATCACTGTATCAATCTGAATCAGTTAGGATGATTAGAGCTGCCAAATTTAATACTTTTCAATCAATTAATAGTAGCCCATAAGATCCTGTATTTACCTCAAAATACACCCATACTTACATCCCTAGTCACCCCCTATAATAACCTCAAGACCTTATGCTCAGCTAATAACCTACTTGTACAAATATCAAAATCCAACAACTTAGCTGGTGACACCTTGTTCTCCAATACAGTAGGTAAAGCCTGGAACATCCTCCCAAGCCAACTAACCTCAATATCCTCTGTCAGCTTATTTAAAAGCAAGCTTAAACCCTACCTCAAATCACACTGGCTATGCCCCTGTGTTAACCCAGACTAAGTACCTAACTATTAACTAGACTCCCACAATTCCTAGCCTCCCATGATCATGATCTTGTGTTGTCTCACTAATTTTTAGTGAGCTTAACCTTCCTTGGGATTTTTTCTCATGTAAATAAGTATATACTGTGGAATGATCAAACACCTTCATATAGTATCACAACCTATGTGTTAAATAACACTAGAAATCCATCCTTGTTTGCTGTTCTTCTATACTCTATCTATTGATCTCTAGTGTTTTTCTTTCTTAGGTTTTTGTGAGACCTTAGTATCTCTTATCATAAATTACTAGGTGCATCTAATTTTGTAATATGTTATAAAGATTTGTACTACACCATTTCTAATACAAATGTATTAGTCTTATTCATCTATTCTTCGATAAATTTTTCCTTTTTCCTACTGAAATATAAAATATATAATCTTAGGCTTGTACTATAATTGTTAAAACTTATGTACCAAATTATACTGTTATTGTCTTTGTCTTGATCTTTTATATTGTTGTAATTTGTGGAGCTTTTCTCCCCGGGCCTCCACTGAAAATGGACATATATCCAGCTGGACTAGCCCGGTCAACAAATGTAAAATAAAAATAAATAAAATAAAATAAAATGCCTGACTGACTTCAACAACTGGTTAAGTTTCTGGTGTCATTCTAATGGGATCCAGTATCTGTCTGCTTGGGATGACATGACTGACAGACCTCGATGCTTTTCCAGATATGGCCTGCATCTGTCACCCCTAGGTTTCAGGGTACTGGCTAAGGCTCTTGCAGCTCCTATAGTGCCTTTTTAGGCAGTGTTCCAAAGACCAAATTATCACCGTAACAACTATAAATAAACACAGTCTAAGGGTCATGCTGTTCAATGTTAGAAGTTTCAAAATGCACTCGCTTGAAGCACTCCTCAAAATTGAGAACATCGACATTTGTGCTGTAACGGAGACCTGGTTTAAAGTGGCAGAAAGCACCCTGCGCTACCAGGCTATAACTCATTTCACACCTTTTGGCCACAAAACATGGTACGAAGCTTCAAAGTTTGGTCGTGTCCCCATATTCATAAAGGATATGCACATCTCCAGACTAGTAGCCCAACATAACGCATCTGAGATACTTCAGGTACAACTAACATTGGGTAAGATGGCGATCCAGGTCATAGCCTGCTATAAGTCCCCAAGCATGTCCCTAGACTCTCACTTCACATTCCTAAGCACCTTAGAATCTTTCAAGGTCCAACCCAACAATCTCTTACTAGGAGACTTCAACTACCTCTCCATCAACTGGGAAAACTACTCAAGCACCAATACACTGGCCCAACGCTTCCTGGAATTCATCAGTCCCAATGCCCTGGACCAGCTCATTCTGACCACAACTAGAGGAAACAACATCCTTGACCTGTTTATTGCTAACATGGGTAACCATTGCTCTATACCAATAGTCACCCTCTCCCTGGTCAGATCTGACTATAAACTAATCACCATGAAAATCCACATCTCACCAACACCACCTGCAAAGGTAACCACCTTGAAAAACTTCTCCAAAGCTGACTTTGGACTCCTAAAAACAGAGGTGGCTTACTTCACGGCACCCATGTCAATGGAAAATAGCTGCATGACTGCCAAATAATACACCAATACACTGTACGAACATGTACACAAATCCATGGAACTAGCCATACCCAACAGAACCAAGATGCTCTACACACAAAAAAGGAAGCCAATCTGGTGGTCCCCTGCCATTAATAAACTCTACAACAGAAGGAAGAAACTGTTGCAGAAAAAGGTAAAGTCCCAAGACTGGAAACACTCCCTTATTAGCCTCAATAAAAAGTTGAAATGCCTCATAAAATCCTCTAAAGCCAGCTATGAAGGCAGAATTGCAGCAGACACTAAAAACAATCACAAAGCCTTCTATATCTTTATCAAGAAACTCCACCGCAATACAAAGATTTGCTCTGAGATCCTGCACAATGGTACCTCCTATACTCAGCCAACATATATTGTCAACTTACTAGCTGACAGATTCAGTGCCAACTTTACCCCTCTCTCCTCCATTTAAAGACCAATCACAATACTGGAAGAATGCCAGGCACCCAGCATTACTGCAGCACAGGTTAAAGCTGCATTGTCCAAGGCCAAAAATACAGCTTCCATGGGACATGATAATAGATCTGACTGTGTTCTACATGAACGACAAAGTGAACTGGCACCACATCTTTGTGCCTGTTCAGTCACAGCCTCACCTCAGGCTTTGTCACTACTGAATGGCGCACTGCTACAGCCAAACCTCTCAATAAAGGGAGAGCGATTACAGACCCTAGGTGTTATCGCCCCATTCGCCTGATGAGTCTGATATGTAAAGCTATGGAGCATATCATCATGGACCTGATTAACAAAGATATAGGAAATCTTCAAACTCTAGACCTCACAGAATTTGGCTTTGTGAAAGGGAGATCATACCTGCTCAACTTGGTTGACTTCTTTGAGTCAGTTACCAGGGCTATGGATGAAGGTAAGGCAGGGCATGCAGCCTACCTTGATCTGGCCAAAGCCTTTGATACCATTCCTCACTCGAGAATTATTGATAAACTCACCAAACTAGGCATCAACCCCTATATCTACTAGGTGGGTTGCAAACTGGCTCACAGATATAACCCACAGTGTGAAAGTGGCAGACTTCAAGTCAGACAGCTGACCAGTCATAAGTGTAGTCCCACAGGGATCGGTCCTGGGTCCTCTCCTGTTCAGCATCTACTTCTCAAAAGTCCAGGCCAACACAATGTTCACAGATGACTGCAAGCTGGGAGCTATTATTAACTCCCCAAGTGATGCAGACATCCTACAGAAAGGCCTCACTGAGACCAATGACTGGTGTTGAAACCACAGCCTTAAGCTTAATGCCAAAAAATGCGTCATCATCCCCATTGGTTAAAACTCAGTTCCACCTAATTACAACATTGATGGGAGCCCACTGAACACTGAAGGCGTTATAAGAGATCTGGGGACCCAGGTAGACAGCAGCCTCTCCTTCAACCACCACATTGCCACTGTGGTCAGAAAGTCCTTCTATGTGGCACATCTCATTACCAAGGGTGTTGCATCCAGGAAGAAAGAGGTCATCATCTCTCTCTCTCTCTCTACTCTTCCATCATTAGTCCAGTCATTGAGTATAATGCCCCATTTGGCATGCACCTCACTAGAAACCTGCAACAGCTGGAGAGGCCACAGAAGTACCTCATGAAGAGGATCATATGCATTAAACACATGTCCTACACGGACAGACTCAAAAGGCTCCAGCTATTCTCTGTCTCATATCGCCTACTTAGAGGTGATCTCTGCTTGACTTACAGGGTCTATATTAGATACTTGGAGTTACTGAACTTCAAATACGATATGATCGACACCATATCGTCCAAGTCCAGTAACTTTGAATACCTAATAAAAACATTTTAAAAAGTCAAAAAATAGAACTACTTGCTTTAAGCAGGGGGGCAAGCCCCCCTGCACCCCTCACTACTTAAATATTCCAACTCCGAGACTGCACTACACTGAAGTAAATGGAAATCTCCCCTTACGGAGATTTCCGTGTACCTCTTCGATGTTCTGCGGTTTCACCATTTACGTGTCGACAATGTCAGATTCGGCATTGTGATCATTCACGGATCTAATATAGACCCAACTTACAAAGCCATGTGTGACCCAGCTCTGTTAGAAATACTACATCTAAAGAAATCCCAATCCCTCCAAACCACACACTCCAGAGACCTCAATCTCATTACCACAATCAAAAGAACATGCTGGAGGAACAGGTTCCTCACCCAGAGACTGCCCATGCTCTGGAATAGGTTTCCCATACATGTCAAGCAGAGCACCTCGCGACTGCCCATGCTCTGGAATAGGTTTCCCATACATGTCAAGCAGAGCACCTCACTTCCTCTCTTCAAGAGATATTTTGATGATTGGATGGGTAACAGAAAGTTCACCCCAAGATCACTCCAGTGGCTCTACTTGATAGAGGCACTGGGAACTAACATCGGGTGGCACCATGCCAAGGCACTTCTATGGGCTAGGCTTGTAAAGGCTCAAGGGCCATTAGCCTAGTACACATCTATAAACCTATGAACCTATGAGTTTCATTTATAAGGCCCTTGAACACATCATAACACACTTAATTGACATCAACATTAAAAATTTCATTGAGTTAAATTGAGTTAAATACACAGCAACATGGTTTTGTAAAAGATAGATCCTAATTAATGAACCTGGTTAACCTCTTTCAGAAGGTATCACAAGTTGTTGACAGTGGTCACACTATACACACATATACATCTTACTTTGATTTGGTCCAGGCATTTAGACCCCATCCCCCATATTATCATAATTAATAACCTGAATTCATTATAAATAAGCCATTATGTGGTAAGACAGATAGCAAATTGGTTAAAAGACAGAACACAAAATGTTAGTGGCAGGAGCAATATCAGTGAATTTGAAGGTGACCAGTGGTTTTCTGCAGGGCTCAGTGCTGACACCACTTTTGTACAGTATTTACTTCTCTTATCCGCAGAGTAAAACCCATGACCTTTGGTTTACCAAGTCTCGAGATGACTGTACCTAGGAGTCTTTATCCAATCCTCCTCTTATACAGAAACCCTCCAGCAGGCTGGTGTATTAGAAATGGGTTTAAATTAAATGATGAGAAATAAAATATTTAAACATTTGGCAAATGAACCATCTACTTGGCATACAGCATTGACTACACTCCACTTCAGAATAAAAATTTAGTTAGAGACCTGGGAGCCTGGGATAATAATTCCCTTTCCTTTAACCATGCTGTTATTAACAGTTGTCAGGAAATTATTTTATTTGATGCAACTGATCAACAAGGGAATATCACCCAGATCTAAAGAGGTTATTGTTCCCATGTATTCAGCACTGATTGGACCAATTATAGAGTACAATCCCATGCTGTGGGATGTATCTCATAGACATATCAAACAGTTAAAAATACTTCAGAAGTTCCTAACAAAGAGGATCATAGGCTTAAAATTCCTAAGCTACCAGCAAATGCTAGAAATGCCATCTGTCTTTTCTGTGTTCTAAAGGCCCCACAGAGGAGACATATGCCTTGCTTTTGAAGCAATTAAGGACCCAGTAGTCCAGGACCTCTTGTACCTTTATAAATCAAGCAGTCCCCTTAAACACTAGAACAAGAGATCTAAACTTTTTTCAACAGATCAATAAAACAAGGTAGAGAGATGAATTTGTTACTCAGTCTTTCCCTCTACTCTGGAATAGACTCCCCTTGCAGATAAAGCAATATGATACACTATCTTCCTTCAAACAGGACCTGGATAATTTAATGTCTTTTCATAAATCCTCTGGGATCATAACTGGCATAACCATCCTTGAGAAGGGCGGCACAGTCTAGGATGGGAACTGGCAATGTGTAATGGTCACAAGATTCAGTTGCACTGAACTTCTTGTGATTCCAGCAATCATGAAAGGCATTTAATCCTGCTAGTGTGGATGTTAATTGGATCCCTGGACAAAAGTTCCATCGTTGTTCAAATCTTCACCACTTTGGAAACATGAAAGTTTCAAAGCTACTGGGATTTTTTATTCACAGGTCTTGCATTGAGAAATCTATCTTCACTCAGTCTGGTTTTGTTTGCTGCTAAAATGGGATAACACATGATTAGACTTCACCTGAAAAGGCTCTGTGAGGGCCCTATTTGTTTGAGTTGTACTGTGAGTTTCTATTTGTGAGGCTATGAACTCAGTTCTTCTTCCTGAAATAAACTACCTGAGGATTTATCCAAGAATATGATGAAAACAGCTCAGACTGTCATGCCTTGAGAAAAAGATTGTTCCCACATCATCATCATCATGATCATCATCATGATCATCATCATCATCATCCATAACTTTTCCAGCATAGTGAATAAAGCTGTGTTTATTCTTGTTTATTTAGATTCCACAATATAGTAGTGCAGTCTATAGTTAAGAACTGCATAATTGTTTTATTACACACTTAAAAATCTTTAAGACCTGGAGAATTTATTTCATAGTGATGTGTATCTTCAATTAGAAATGGGACATGTCTCTCTGAGTTTTTAATTTTAAAAATAAGTTTCACAAGTGAGGTTTGAAACATCTATGGCTATGAAGTGTGCTGAAGACTCTAGTCAGAAACACTACCCTGCCTTAAACTGTTCTTGTAAAATCCACACTTTAGATGCCCAAAAAGACAGGCAGGCATTATTGATCAGGATTTCCAATTAATGTGGATCATTAAAATTCATCAGACACAATATATTTGCATTAAGTGATGCCTGGCATTTGCTACCAATACCAAGATGTAACTCTCTGAGTCCCGTGTAAACTTCTGTTTGCTAAAGTTGTTGATAAAATGGGCACACTGGAAAACTGCTACATGTGTTCTGTTTTCTGAAGTGAAAGAAAACAAAAACTCTAAGGTCAAATTCAAGAAGACACTAAACCTATTTTTAATCTAAAAGAGTTAGAAATAATACTTATTTAGATTTACATTTAAATGCATCCAGCAGAAACAAAGCCAGCCATAAAGTCATTGAAATGCAGAACAAGAACACAGAGACAAATTGAGGTCACTATATCTGATTCTGAAGAAATTTCCAAATAGGGACTGCTTGTACAATGCAGTCATCTCTATATATTGGTATTTGTAGCCTAAGATAAAGAAGCAGCTGATTAGGATAGTTATGAAAACCTTGGTAGAGGAAGAAAGGTCAAATGACAAAAAAGGAGATTCAAATTTTTTGAATTTATACAAAGAATCTAAGGAATTTTATTTGGATTTCCTTATGTGAGCATGTAAGTAGGTATCCTCTAGATGCAGATATTTTATCCAAGCTCCTTTGGGATAAACAAGTTAACAAATCAATACAACGTGAGCATTTTGAAGTCTCTGAACATTTTACAGATTTTTACATGCCTGAGACTGAATAACTCTAAATGTTGTCCATACTTATCATCCTTCTTTTTTTAAATAGACTAAATCAAATTTCCTCTTCCCTGCAAGGAAAATTATGTGACTACATGACAAGAAGTGAACCTGTAATAGGGACTGAAGTAAACTCTTGCATAGCTCAAGGATGCAGTGTCTAAGAATAATAGAAGGTGTGACAAAAGGAGGTACTACCAGCACATCTACCTGGAAAAAAAAATAATATGACATTTGTGAACATCAAACTAATTTATGCAATATGCTGATGTTACAATTGTATTACAACTGTATGTCTATGTATATCAAACTGCTCTGTACAGATGTTTGTGTTGAAACGGTATTCATACAGTACTTGTGCTTAAACTGTATCTACAGTGTGCCCTACTGGAAGAGAACAGAAATGTACATGCATTATTTTAACTGTTTAAATACATATGTTAACAGAGGAAACTGGAGGGTTAACCTCAGTCCTGCAAACCTTAAAAAAATATCTTAAATTAAACTACTTTATTGGCTAGGCCATAAAGATGCTTCAGTGCAGTGAGAGATACAAAGTCTGTACTAGGAAGATTTCAGTATTGTTTTTGGGGTGAACTAATTGCTACTTTGGAAGCTTGAAAGAATGCAATTGTTTTATGCCTTCCAGCACCTGCCAAAGATCTGAGCAAAGGCCCTTGTCTATGCATTTGTATAGGCAGATGCTAAATACTGCCAGCTGCTAGCAATGGGGGCTTGCATGACAACTAGAAGTCAGGTGACTGAAATGATATAATTCCGGAAGCTATCCCAGCAGTAATATTTTAGATATTATTTTGAGAAGTCTCTCAGTGAGACAGAGCATTCTGCATTCTGTCTTGAACTTGACAAGAACAACAAGAACCATTCGCCACACATCTGCCTTGCTCTAGAAGTAAGTAACTGAGGAATAGTATAATTCTTTTAGATTCAGTCAGGAATATAGTGAAGCTTAGTTTAGATATTTTCTTTATTTGTCTGAGCCTGTCCTGCAATGTTGTTTTAAATATTTTCTGTGGTTTTGAACTCTGATGTCACTGTGAATATATATTTAGTATTGTTTTGTTCTTTTATTATTCATTATTAAATATATTTAAACATTTCATTGTGGCTGCTCTGTGTAGAGTTATTAAAATTTTGAGAGTACCTGCATATTTATTTGGTGACACTGTGTGGGCCACTCCTAATACCCTTGCTCTTGATCAAACTACCATTTGCATTAGTATTAATATTACACAGTAAGATAAGATACTCTTTGTTAAGGGCCCTAAAGTAGCTGATAAGGAGTGACTGGTGGCAGAAGGGGGCATACCTGGTAAACATGTGCCAGCCTTTCCCAGGTGTGAGTGTGAGTGTGTGTACATCAAACATCAAAGAGTGTATGTGCCATTTACTTAGGCAGGGACATGAAGCACTGGTTGGACAGAGAGGGGGCTTCTGGTCTTGGCTTGGCCACTCAGCTGAGATCTCAACTATATAGCTGTGTCAGTGAGGAGTCTTATTGGGGATCTGGAGAATGAGTGAGAAACCAGCCCCGGACTGACTGCGGTCTCTCTGTGTTCTTAAGGGAAATTGCACTTGATGGAGGCAGCTGCATCTGGAAATAGTGTGTGTGTACCTGTCATCCTCCCAGTGAACGTTCCCCCCACAGGTGCCAGTGGTGAGGATTGAGGCACCTTGATTACTGGTCCAGTGGTGGGTTGTCACAGAAGGGGTGCACAATGCAAAGCAACACCAGTAGTAATAATGTAGAGGGTGCGGCTGATCCAAAGACAACATTTTTTTGTGTAAAAGCTACAGTGTTTTAAACTGCCTTAAATGCAACACATGCAGATGTCCATATACTGACATGTAAATGAAAAACCAAGTACAAATGAACAATGCGGGGTATGCAAATGTAGGAAACTAACATAGCAAAAAACCTCAAAGGTATATAAAATGGCAATGCTGCACATTCATACTCACTGATCTGGAATGCTGTAATTTATGGAATGCATGCCATAGGCTATGTCAGGCATAGCAGTAGCAGTAACTCAGCAACATGAGTTGGTAGCCACTGATGACAATATTATGCACCGTGGCTATGTCCAGTTAGTAGGCAGAAACAGTGAGTCACACACAGGCAACTGAAAGAGAAGCAGATAAATGACTACTTCAGAGGGAACAAGGAACATTACAGGACTAAGTTCAATGAGCAGAATCCAGGTGTATGCATAGTTTGTTCATTTCCTTGGACACATAGCTATATGTAGCATTGATCATACTACCTGTAGAGACATTTCAATAATCTCCTGGGGACATGTTAGTACTATCTCAGGCCTCTGATGCTGAGGAAATACTTTAGCATTTGCGAGGCATACTATGACATGTAGAAGAGCATTTCTGCTTCCCAAGGTCACCAGAGGAAAGTCAACATCATGCAGGTGCTCTATGAGGCTACATGTTTCTATCATGTTCTGGGTGCTATTGAGCATACTCTTGTTGCTATTAATACCCCAACCAAAAAAAGGGACAGATATGTAAGTTAGAAGGGCTACAACTTCCTGAAATGCCTGTGGTCTGTAAAGCATATTATCTATAATGTGATTCACACATATGACACAAATCTAAGCTCTACCAGTGGTTCCTACAAGGTGACTTCTCACGAAATCAGCCTGTTCACAGGTACATTCACATAGGTTGTGCTGGGTGCATACTATATATAATATTGTGTCTTGAATATTGCAAGCAATGCTAGATATGCCCTTAGGACCATCTGTGATTACTCCTTTATGTAACCTATAATGGCAGAAATGTTAATCAACAAGGTTCATGCTGAATAACTGAGCATTGTGGAAAAAAGTCTTTGGACTACTGGAGTGATCTTTCTGCTATATATGTACCTCCAGTAGAGAACTAAAATATAGCCCAGAGATGTGCAGCAAAATATATGTAGTGTGTGCAGTGCTGTATAACATGATCTTCCATAAACAGGTGTAGCAGTTGCACATCACCATGCCAGTCCATAACTGATGCAGGAGCAGTAGCAGTGCTTGGAGGAGATATTTGAGAAGATAGTGGTGGATACAGCCAAAGCAGAGGAAGTGAGTGTTTTTGCAATACATTGCAGCAATTGTATAGTGGCATTGTCTGTTCAATATTCTTGTGCCATGATGTAGATAGCACAGAATAAAATGATGTATTCTGTAACACTCAAGCTATGCAAAGCAGTGCATGGTCTGGCTGCACAGACATCAATACACCCACACTAGACTTGGAATAGCAATTGGACAGCTAACTGCTAAAATATAATACAATATGGAGAAACCTCAAAAGAGCAGAACATGGTAGTTACATATTCTGGGATATTGTTGGGTGTCAGAGTTCATAACCTCCATTGATGGAACTGGATTGCCACTAGGTGACTGTTGCTGTTATGCACTGTACCAGTTAGTCATGGCAGGGACAGACTTATTTTGTGGTAGGTATGAAGAAAAACTATGAGGCCTTGTGAGGCAACACTAAGGAAGCATCCCATGAGTATGGTCAGAGGAGCCACTTGAATCATGACCAGGGGTGCCAGTTGCAGTGCCACCAAGCAACACGAGGGCTACATCTGTAACATGCTGTACAAATTGACAGGATGCACTTTATACACATCCAGATTGTGTTCATATCCTCCCATGGGCATATATACTATGACAGGTAGAGCTGTATTGGAAAGCAATGGTAAAGTGCTGAATGCATGCACCTGTTGTGGCAGTATTTACCATCAGTGACCCATTAGTGGTGTTCCATCATTGTGCCAATATTCTACATTACTTTACAGTTGGTACATGTCCTCCTGCATGTCATAGAGCACAATTACCATTGCCACAGTGCTGTGTATAGTAGATGTTTGCACCTGGATCACCAGCTGGCGCATCCACTTGCCAATTCCTCAAGTGCTGCATGCACATCAGGAACAGTACAGCAGTCATGCTGGCATCAGAATACCCTGCATCTTTTATCTTTTATGGGCATGCCCACATTAAAAGCAATAAGCATATCAGCAGCTACATCTGGTGGGGACACAGGAAGAAACACGTTAGTACTGTTGCCTACAGGTAACAAGACAAGCTCCAGTGAAGCCTTCTTTTGGATGTGAGTGTCCCTGCCCACAGGAATATCATAAAGAATGCCACTGTGTTATCAGACCATTCTAACTACATTTCACCATCACAGTCAGCCACAGCAAGCCTGCTGATCTTATCCCTGTACTGGAAACTTCACTAGTAATAACAGTAAATGCAGGAAACATACATTAGTGTGAGCCCAAACCTTACTGTTTTACCATTTCTCTGTGGCATGCATACTGGAACACATTTTATTTGTTGGTAGTAGCTAGGGCCATTCTACAATCTGGCTCCCTACCTCCCCAGGTGTTAATTTGAAGAGAAATACAAAAATAAATAAGTAAATAAATAAGTAAGTAAGTAACTAAATAAATAAAGGTCCTCTTCATTACTTTTGCATCCACTTTAGATCTCTACGCCCTCTCCCCAACCTCAACTCTTTACTGAAAGGACAAAAAAAAGTTCTCTCTCTCTCTCTCTCAGTCCAGTGCTCCAAACCAGATTCCCACTTTCTCCATGTCCCCTCTGCCCTTCAATTGAAGAGCAGAAAAAAAAGTCTTTAGTCTAAATAAAAGTTATTCTTTTTAAACTGTTGCAAGCTAATTCAACTTGTGACAGTTGCCCACACTCACACACAGCACTGAAATTCCAGTACAGAAACAAAAATGCAGGAGCTTCACTTCATGATTATACCCCCAACACATTGCACCTGGGGTGGCTACCACCATCACCTCACACTTACTATGCTTAGACTTGCATGGCATATTTTTCAAGAATGTGTAGCTGTGTGCATGGGCCTACAATATTGTTCCTCAAGTAGACTTACTGAGTGGACATATCCACTTCTTTCAGTGACAACGGTGGGCTTTT
Organism: Protopterus annectens; assembly: GCF_019279795.1. Lineage (NCBI taxonomy): Eukaryota > Metazoa > Chordata > Ceratodontiformes > Protopteridae > Protopterus > Protopterus annectens. The sequence continues at coordinate 251,234,084 of NC_056726.1, forward strand.
GCATGCAGGATATTCTATTCTTGCAGCTGTGGGACCTCAAGAAGCACCTCCTTTGCAAGTATGATGGCTCCCTTAAAAAGGTTGATACCTGCTTCATACTGACACAAGTATGGTGGTCTAATCCCATAAGCATCACCTGTACATGGAAACAGTCCATGCCTATATATGATCACTTGAGATGGTGCCACCCTGACCTGCTTCATTAGTGGGAAGCAGAAGTTCAGGAGATGCAGCTACAGGAGTACTGCAGGAATCTTTATGCCATTTATATACCACTGTGTTATGTGTTGGCCGTCTATGTTTTCCAGTTCTTTGTTTGCTCTACAGCTGCTAAGGAGCATCTCTTCAATACAACTTAGTGCCACAGAATGCAGGAGTGCCTCTTCATGTGGCAGGGTGTGTATAACCTCCCTTGGTATAATTGCAGTGCAGTTCCTGTCCTCTATGTGTCCTATCATCTTCTCTCACTGTGTCTCCCATATGCATGTCCGGTTGTGCCAGCAGAGATGGTGCAACCACTTGTACCTAATTCTCTGGTGGCTGCAGCTGCTGCTGCTTCTGGGTTACCTGTGTCTATCTTTTTAGAGGGTAGGTGAAGTCTCCTCAACTGGAGGTAACATAGGGAGTGCTCTTGCTGTCATCTGACCACTCAGGAAAGTGAAGAATCTTCATAGGAAGTCATAGAGGTTTCATCAGCTGTGCTACCATAACAGCAGATATGGAGCCTTGTGACTCTTGAGTGCATTGGCATTAGTACACCTGCACTGGCAACAAACTTCTAATGGGTAGTGAATGGCATGGCTCAGTCACCATCACTTCAGCAAGCACTAAGACACTTGGAGCGTGTTCTGGATTAGCTTGAAAAGTCATAATGCCAGTTAGCTATAGATATCAGATCATCATAATAACAAACATCCCCACGATATCAGCTGCACACGTGTGATGTTTAGGGTTGTTGTCATCTGAACCAGTACAACACTCAGCCATTACAACAGCTCATTCTATCCCCATCCTGGTGTTATCTCTGCATATTTTGTTATTGCCCATACCTTGTTTGTTGGTCTACCCTCCCCTATCACCACTTGTCTACCTTTTGTCTATCTATGTCCACTCATTGTCCACCCTACTTTTTGTATATTCATTAACCCTGAATGTGTTAGTATTCTGTGTATGCCTGTCCACAATTGCCACCTGCCTTTCTCCCTCAATCCTACTCGAGGTCAATTTCAATTACCTTTCATTTATACCCTTTTCTTTTCACTATGAGTATGGGATCTATCCCACAAAATATTCACAACCTTTCACCTCTGCTGTTTCTTATTGACCACCCTTGTGTTATTCCCTCTGCTTGCTGTAACCCCCTTCCTACTTTCCTATCTACCTCTTTTCCTCCCTATTTATGTGATGAACAGGTCTGTCAGTTTTGGAGTGCAGATCCTCAGTGCTGTTCCTGTACAAAGTTCCCCCATTTTGGCGATATGCCACAGTCTAATATCGGTGGCTGCTGCATGTGCTGCCTTGCATAGAGAGGGACAGTTTATTTATGACATCACCAACACACCCAATGGCAGCACAGCTCCTGCAGTATCCTGCTGCAGCACTTCTGTGCCTCTTAATGCTGCCAGTCTACTGTATTATGTGTTTTTATGCAAAGTCTGCTGATGTTATCCATTGCGTGATACATCCCTTATTAGCTTTCAGCTACTTTCATAGTGAACCTTCTTGGCTTTAGCAGTGTGCAGACATCCTGCACATTTATGTGAATAACAGCACATGTATTTCACTCATTTAACATTGGAGGTATGATTATTCAAGGGGCCTTTCAGAATGTTCAAGCACTGATACATCTATACTTGAAGTCAAGAAGTGCAATGTGCCCTTCTTCACCTCGACACATGAAGAACATTCCATCCCTCTCTGTAGTCAGGATTAGTAACAGCAGACAACAAAACTGTAAAACTGTGCGGCAAGGTCAGCAACTACATGGTGCTCTATCTGCATCTGTCTTAACATGCTTCTTTCTTTGTACAAAGAAAAACAGGGGGAAAACAAAACTAACTCACGTGTGTTATATCATTTATTTATTGCCATTTCTTTACTGTAAAGTCAGACTGGGAAATAATTTCTCTGCTGGCCCAGGGAGAAAAGTTCCAAAGAGTTAAATAACATCAAATAAAACACTAGTCAAATGTAATAAATAGAAAAAAAAACATATATACATACAGTCTGACTGTGGAATACATAGGTTAGAATAAAGCATTAGGAGACACCAGTGATGTAAAAATAAAAATAAATTTAAAAATGATGATTAAATATGACAATCAGTATCTGCAAAAGTATTAGAAATATAGTCTACTATACTATGAAATAAAAATAAAAAGGTACAAGTCCACACTAAGGGTGGGGAGAGGGTAGGTGTTGAAAGGTGTATATAGTATGATGAGAGGCTAGGTTAGTAAGACTGTAAAGTATTTATTGTATAAGTCATACAGGTGAGGGGCATGGACACAGCCATGAGGTAGTGAGAAATTCTTTAAGAGAGGACTTAAACACATGGAGGCTAAAATTCTGATTGAATTTGAGATAGAGTTCCATAGTTTGGATATGCAGTGTGAGTATAAACTTTGTCCCATACTTTTTTGTTTATAGATTTCAAGCAGGATTTTGCCTTGAGAGCACAGAGGGCAATTTGTAAGACAGTAATGGAGTACGGAGGAGATAGGAGGGTAGGGAGAGGGATTATATAGTATCGTATGGATTAAAAGAAGTTGTGTTTGGGCTACTTGATGTGGGAGCTCTAACCAACTGACAAGACGTAATGCAGAGCAAAGATGAGCTTCGTGTGGTGGGTTAGCTACAAATCTAGCTAACTTATTATAGCATTGTTCCAGATGTGATTTAAGAGCGATCTGGATGTTAGTTAAAATAGGTTGGCCATAGACAAGAGAGGGCAAAAGATAGTTAGGGTGATTATATTAGGAGTGTGGAATGTATTTGCTCTATATAGTAGACCTAGCTTTTGATGAACTATTTTCGGGTCTATATTAAAAACTCGAATGTTTACTTACCCGAACACTTAAACGCAGACATGTCTTCATCGAACCTCAAAAGCATTGATCGTCCTGAAGTGCGAAAATCAAAACGTTGATTTGTCATGGCTGGCCCTTCTGCAGTATAGCTCCGTAAGGTAAGTATGCGATAGTTATGGACCTTAGGGTTAGGGTGCGAGTTAAGGTAAGTGCATAGATGGTAATGTATGTTAGATTTAGTGTAGGGTTAGAAGTAGGGTTTTATTAAGTGTATGTGTGTGGATTATTTAGTTTGTTTGGGTATAGCTTTTTAAGGTAAGTGTGCGATTGTTACGGATCTTAGGGTTAGGGTGCGGGTTAAGTTAAATGCATACTTGGTGGTATATGAAAGATTTAGTGTAGGGTTAGAAGTAGGGTTTAGTTTAGGGTTAGAAGTAGGGTTTTGTTTAGTGTATGTATGTGGTTTATTTAGTTTGTTTGTGTAGGTAGTATGTAGCTGGCGGTGGGATGGGACAACTATGACATTTCGAGTTTTTGAATTTCGCAGTTTAGAGCGTTTGGTGTATTTGCGGTTCGCGGAATATGTGTCAGCGTTTAAGTGTTCGGGTAAGTAAACTTTCGATATTTTGATATAGACCCCTATTTTCATACAGTTTTGTATGTGAAGATCAAAGTTTAAGTTGTCATCTAAGCTGACACCATGCAATTTGGTATGGGTAACTACATCCATAGCTGTATTGTTTAAAAAGGTAATGTAAAAGTTACTTTTAGTATTGACATGAGACTTTGGAAAAAAACAGTAGTAGTTTAGTCATTTTGGGATCAATTAAAAGTTGGTTTTGATGTAACCACAGTTCAACTGAAGAGATGAAGGTATTTTGTGTCATGGATTGCAGTTGTAGTCAGCTGTCAGTTGAGTGGATAAGAGTTGAGTCATCTGCATATTGAATAAAGCAAGCTTGCTGAGAGGCAGTATATAGGCTCTTCATGAAAATGATAAAGAGCAGTGGACCAAGTACAGAGTCTTGAAGAACACCCATTTTGACTAGGATAACAGGAGAGCAAGAAGAAAGCCATTTGACAGATGGATATCTTTCAGATAGGTACTTAGAGAAGTACAGAAGAGTTAATTTGGAAAGGCCCAGACAGGACACTTGAGTTAGAAGTTTCTCATGTGACACTGTGCCAAAGTCTTTTCAGAGATCTAGAAAAACAGAAGAGATAAACTTTCTTTGGCCTCTAGCCTTAGTAGTGGAGTCAGAAAGGTTGACGGTAGCTGAAGTGGTGCTATGGCTTGGTCAGGAGCCATGTTGTGTTGGGGGTTAAGAGATTATTTTGCAACAGGTACTGAAGGAGTTGCCTATGAATACACTTTGTATCTTAGAAGGGAGGAGAGGATGGCAATTTCCCTAAAGTTAGAGATTTAAGATGAGCTCCCTCCTTTATGGAGGGGAATAATGGAAATATTTTTCAACAGGCCAGGAACATGGGAGTCCTGACTATATCTGTCAATGGGAATTGAAACTGGATATACACTAGAGTCTAGTGAGATTAAGGTACTGAGCAGGGAGATCATCAGCAGAAGGAGAAGAGGGTTTAAGTTTCCTTACTAACTGTTTGACATGTGATATGGAGACAGGTGGAGACTGAAAGCATGTATGTCAGGACTAGCAGAGCTTTGAGGAGAGCCCGAGGTAAGAAAAGCTATGTTGTCAATGAAAAAAGTGTTAAATTTAGTAGCTGTTTCTGAAAAGGATAAGTCTATATTTGGGTTTGGTGAGGAAGGAGAGCCAGGTTGAAATATTTTCTTAAATGAGCTCCATAATTTCGTTGGATTTTTTTTTTATGATTATCTTGTGGGTTAGAGTAGCATTTTTTTCTTGGTGAATTTGTTTGTGAGGGTGTACAACTCCTTGTATAGATCTAAGGTTTGAGGGGTTTCATCTTTGTGCCATTGTTTACATGCTTTGCCATGTTTTTTCATGAGAGTTCTTGTAGAATGAGGTAGCTGGAGGGGTATTCTTTATTGTGTTATTTCTAGTACTGGCATGGGTACTTAAATTATTCATGAATATATTGTTAAAATTGTTGACAGCTTTGTCTAGGGGTAGGGTTTAGACTGGAGACCAGTTAACAGATTTTAGTAGATTAATGAGTGTATCAGGATGAAAGTTAGAAAGATTTTGGGTAGTTCTGAATTGATGATATTTTTTAACTGGTGGGTGATTTCTCTGTTGGTGAATATAGGGTGATGATCACTAATGGAATAAGATAGTACCCCTGAGATAGAATACATGCTGGATTCAGAGCAAGTATCCAGTCAAGGTTAGAAATTTTATTATTCACATTGTTGATTTGAGTAGGTGAGGAGATCAGCTGTTTCAGCCAATGCAAGGTCACAGATGACCAGTCAATGTTAAGTTTGCCTAAGATAATGGTTTCAGTAGTAATATCTTTAGTTACTCAGCAAAAAAAATCTTCTAATAAGCAAATATTATTACCTGATGGTATGTATAGAGTCACTATATGGGTCAATATTACAAAGTTGAACCTGTATAAGTTCAAACGTTGTAATATCGAACACTAAAGTCCGAAATCCAAAAATAGCAAAGCCACGTCACATCAATTTTTTTCCCAGGGAAAAAAATCAGTGGGCTGTTTTCGGGGCTTTGCTATTTCCTCCACTGTGGTGCGATCTCGGAGTTGGTATATTTAAGTAGGGGGTGTAGGGGGCATAGCAGGAGGAGAAGCCCCCCCCCCACTTTAGTTTAAGCTGAAGGTTTACATTTTTTTTTCACAGAACAGCGATTTTTTTTCCCTGGGGAAAAAAATCGCTGTTCTGTGTTTTTGTTATTCTTGGGTTTCTGACTTTAGGGTTTGATATTGCAACGTTCGAACTTATGTTAGTTCGATGCTGAGATATAGACCCCACTATACAGAGCATCTTATGTTTATTAACATTGAGAAATGAGATTAGACATTCTGCATTTTGGAAGGATGGTATGTTAGTTTTGTTGAGTGAGAAACTCAGACAGTTATTACATGCAATTACAATGTCTCGCCCTTTTTGTGTAGTCAGTCACAATGTAATTATATTGTAGCCAGAATTTTAGAAACATTTATATGGGGTTTTAGCAATGTTTCAGTAATAGCAGTAATATCTGGTCAGTATTGATGAAACCATGCATGAAAGTCTGTAACTTTGTTTACAATGCTGCTAATATTAATGGAAGTAAGGGATAGCTTTGTGGGTGTTGTATAAGAGTCAGGGGTGAAGAATGGTAGAATGGAGGACAATGAGAGGCCAGGATTGGAATGGATGTCACCACAAAGGGTGAGTTCAGAGAAGAGAGAATTAGGATTAGTTCGTTTTTTTAATAAATTATACAATTTTTTCCAGGTTATGTCAAAGTGAACCAAATACTTAGATGTTTTGTATTTGCAAAAGTAAATAGATTGGACATTAAACACATTTAAGGAAATAAATATGAAGGATGGTTTAGCCTGAATAAAGGTAGGGTGATCAGTAGTGTGTGCGCATGAATAAAGTGTGAGAATACTACTGTGGGTATTAAGATGACATAAGATGAATAGTGGAGATGTAAAGATGCAAAAGGATAACACTGCAGATAAGTAGGACTATGGAGTAATTAAGGGGACAGTTGAATGAAAAGGAAAAGATGTTAAAGTAGACAGGAGATAGATCAGGGGAAAATAGATGGGACTAGAAATGGCCTCCTGTAGATGCCAGGCAGGGTGGTCCCTTATGGAGATAAAGAAACGTTAACATTTTAACAGAGTATAGTCAGTTAGAGAACTGTAGAGTATACTGAGGTGCTGTAGGGTGAAACTGAATTAAAGCTAGTATTAGGAGAATGATTAGTAAAAGGTTTGTGGGTATTATGTTTTCTGTCAATATTATGAAAGTAAGGGTAATACTGAAAAAGGACTTGCTGAGGAGGAAGAAGTGAATACTGTACAAGGAGAAAAACAGAATAAAACAATATATTCTAAACTTATAACACTAGATAAGAGAATTTAAGTGAGGAAGTAAAGAAGAATAAGTGTGGGGGGAAGTTGAAATAAGATCATAAAGGGTTTATGTGAATGCTATTAAATAATGAGGTAGTAGCAGGTACTGATGAGAATAGTAGGAAGAGGAGGGAATGAGGAAGGGGACCGGATATGTACAGTATAAATTTAGAGAAGGAGAGGGTGTGTGGGAACTGGGGGTAGGGCAGGAGAACATGATGAGCCTGAGTGTTGTGAGGGTGAACAGCACAGGTTATAATCTCTCACAGATTAAGGTATCAGTCCAAGAAAAACAATCAGTGATAATGGAAGTGAGAGAAGGTTTTAACAGCAGTGTGTGTGATTTTGCTAAAATAATGTGAGTAACTCAACTGGACAGTGAAGCAGAGAACTTTTAAAAAAAGTTGGTCATGGGCAAGAAAACTGTATATTAAAACTAAGACAAGCTGCTCATGGGCAAGGAAGCTATATGTATTAAAGTAAAATGCCTTTAACAAGCTGGAAGTAAATTAAAATACAAATGTCCTTTTTTTAGCAGTAGCACTGGCTGCAAGTTCCGTGGTACAGATGATTTTAACATCTTACCTGTAGCAGTCTTATAGACTGAAGGCATTAAAAAATATTTTTTGCAGGCTGCAAATACACTAGCTGAACAGAAATAATTTTTTACAAAAAGATGGGGAAATCGAAGACTTTTTAGACTGGGTGAAATGGGCAGTCTTCCACCTGAGTAGCTATGTTCCTGTGTGTGCGTGTGTGTGTGTGTGTGTGTGTGTGTGTGTGTGTGTGTGTGTGTGTGTGTGTGTGTGTGTGTGTGTGTGTATGTGTGTGTGTGTGAGGGTCAGTGAATCTGACCCCAATGGCATCAGGGAGCAGTTTGAAAATGGCATTGTGTCCAAATGCTAAGACAGAACAGTTTTTATAAGCTCTCCTTCAGTCTATGAAACCATACTTTAAACATTCTCATGTAATGTAACTCAAATTCCATGACTGCAGTGATCATGCTTTTCAGACAGCAATATCAGGCACTGTAGTCTTTGCAGAGCATATGATTAGGTAGGAGATATTATCCTGCTGAAAATGATTACAAAGTCAAGTGGCCTATCCAGGCATCCCACCAACATTCCTCCGCTGTGCTTATGTTATATTTATGATGACCCCTCCTGATATCACATCTTAGAAAATCATCATCCATGCTTAAACCTTTCCCTATTAGACTGCATTCAGGTCTATAGAAAAATACATATTGAGTTAGCCCATCACTTTTGCAATATTAGCCACTGCCATACAATCACTATTCATGCAATCACGTACATGAGGAAACTGCAGATGCTTCCACAATTAACATTGTTATTGCTGGAATGGGTCTGGCCTTCTCAACATCCTTCTATATGTGTATACTGCAGAAGAAAGTTTCTTCAGCCTGTAGTCTTAAAAAGCTTAGACTTCAACCACTAAGCTATTGACATTCGCTGCAGTCCTGGGATGGATCATGCTATTGGACTGCAGGACTGCAGCCCCTCCAGCTGTAAAATAAAAGAAAAAATAAATAAAATAATTAGCTGTGAGACTCCTGGAATTCTGTGTATGCATGCGGGAAGTGGGACTGCTGCTCATCCAGTCCGAATTACCACATAGACTGGAATGGGATCGCCCTGCAACATCTGCAGTCAAGTATGGATAGCTGCTCTCGAGGGAAGAAGGGACTTTGCATTATTTCAAATGCTGCTCTCACTGGAAGCTGATGCAGGAAGATGGGAGTTAATGAAGCTGCTGCAACTCTAAACTCAGGTATTTAAATATAGTTTACTATCAAAATGTCGATCACCCCTCATCAACACCACAAACGTGAACTCTGAACTGTGACTGTTGATAATGCCGAACACCTATATTCTGAAACACAAAATCTCACCTCCTTTTTGACCCATAGTAGCACTTGTTTTGTGGTGTGGAGTGGTCGGAAATGTCGACATTCAATATTTTTTGTCACTATTTTGAGGAATCGGCATTACAGTTTTACGCATAAAGGAGTTGCCAATATGTATATTTGAAGATGGGTGATGGCCATTTTGATAGTAAACCATTAAATATACCTGGTGGTTAGAGAGAAACCTCAGGAAATATACCTGCTGGCCAGAGAGAGTAACTCAGGCTCAAACCCCGTACCTTGGGTGCAGGTGGTAAGAGCCTGAGTTCCCTACACACCACCACTTATGAAAACTATTCAGATTGCTGCCTCATGTTTTTGTTCTGTTCTGTTCCTCATAAAATCTGTGGTTTTCTGGATTTTGACTTCACTAAATAATGACAGGCATTTGAATTTCAGACTTCATATTCTTTAGAAAGTACATGGTAAGACAAGACCTTTTATTCTGGCAATTTTCTATGTTTATAAGATCAATATTTGAAATTTGTCTCTATTTATGAGGCTGTATTCCCCCATTAATGGCTTTGTCCAGGTTTTTGTGCTAAGAGGTTGAGAGCTATGGTGAGAACTGAATTCACTGAATGTGTTTGGGGGTTGCATTCCCCCATTATTAACTTTATACAGGTGTATTTGTGCTAAGAGGTTGAGAGTTATTGTGAGAACTGAATTCAATGAATATGTTTGGGGGCTGTATTTCCCCATTATTGGCTTTGTCCAGGTGTTTTTTGCTAAGAGGTTGAGAGCTATGGTGAGAACTGAATTCACTAAATGATAGCCATTTAAGCTTTAGTCTTTTCTATCTTTCAAGAAACAGCTGATATGGCATAGTGGTATATTGCTCTGACTGTAGTGCACAGGGGCCAAGTTTCAAGACTTGGCAGTGAAATGCATGGTGATAGCACATTTTATTCTAGAAACTTTCCAAGATTATATGAGCAATGTTTAAAATGTGTCCCTGTTTTTTGGGCTTTAGTCCCCCCCCCATTAAAATTTTCAGATTTCTTGTGCTGCAAAGTTGAGAGACTCAGTTGAGTATCAAGTGGATTTGACAAAGAGCTGAGAGCTTCAGGGGAAGAGAGGTTTAGTACTGTTTATGCTGAGTCTGCTTGCATTGTTAATAGCATAACAGGTTGAATACTTGCTTTTGACCCAGAAGGCTATGCGTTCTACTCCCACGGTATGTAGATGCATTGCTGATACTGTACTGTGTTGTACTTTTAAAGGGGGTGGATGCTGTAGTCCTGATAATGTCCTCTTTGGTGGAGATACCTAGTAAATATGAACCTGTTATCAGTTTGCCATCCATTCCCTATTGCAATATTACTAGCTTATCATTTTTTAATGTAACATAGGCAATGTATTCCTCAAGGACAACAGGTACTTTATCTGTAGATGAAACAATGAAATATAAAGTTGTTTGATAGCAGCAACCTCTTCACTAGTTACAGATATCTTTAATGTGGAATTATTTAGATGACTTTTACTTCTGCAGAGATTGTGCATATTTACTGATACTGGTGGACTGTAGAAGTTTGAGTAGACTTTTATGATGGAAATGTTCTGAATTGGGCAGTTTTGTCATTATTGGTGCATGCATTTTGTTTCATTGTTTACTGGAAAAATGTTCAAAACAATAAATTTAAATGCTAACAACTGTACTGTATTATACAAAGAATATAATTTAATACAATTAGACACTGTACCAAAGAACCCATGTGTGTTTTATGTGCAAGGGGTCTACGATTTGAAAACTGATCAAAGTTAATCTTTATCTGCCACTGGCCAGATGTATTTTCTTTGAATGTGGGTTTCAATACTGTTTCAATGAATGTAAGTTTCAAGGGCAGAGAAGTTTTAATGCTAAGTCTATTTTCATTGTGAGACTGCATTACTTTGTTTAGCAGATGTCTATTAGTGTTTGTGCTGTAAAATGTAAAATAAAACTTTTAAGTGAAATCCAAATCATTGTAGAATGCAGTATGCACATTACAGTGTTTATGGTAAATGGGGTGAAATAGCCAAGTAATGGGACACTGGACTGGCTACAAGGGGGAGGCCCCTTCAACCATGATTTTGTGAGGGGGAAGGGTAGCAAACTCAAAGACAGGCATTTAGGAATTAAGCCAGTAAATAATGATATACAATGAGTTTCAGCCTTCATACCCTTCAGAAAACTGCATGCTAAAGCAAGACCTGTAATTCTATCAGTATGTTTAAATAAGAGGGATTTTTAGTACTGTTTGTATGTTCTCCCAATATATTTGGCCTTGAGCAGATTTCCTGCATTAAGAAGTTGAGAGGCACATGCAAATAAATCACTTTATAGAATTAGGTATATACAAACCTCTCAACTGTCCCCGATTTTGGCTCAAAATGTTGCTCTCCCCCTAATAATCCATCTGAAAAATGGCAATTTTGGAAGAAAACATGGTGGGTTTACAATTAATAAATAATTGTAATGATCAGAGTTATAGATTACTTTTATTTCAGAAATGTATGTAGATTTTCTTTTTTTGTCAGCTGCTCAACTTAACAGTACTAATATTAAAATAGTGCCCCTTCTTTGACAGGTTCCCATCTGTATTGTGTGGCTATTTTATATTTTTGCATCACATTTTTGGTCCATTTTTCATAACATAGACATTTGAGTTTCAGATTTCATACCCTTCAGAAAATTCATACTAATGCAAGACCTACTATTCTATTATCTTTCTAAGTTTATAAGAGCAATATTTAAAAATTGTCCTTTTTTGAGCCTTTGTCCCATTTCTATTTATGGCTTTGTCCAGATTTCTTGCTCTGAGGTTGAGAGGTATGACAAATGTGTCAGTGCCATCACCGTCAGCCAGAGACATTTCAAATTGTGACATACTTGTTGTACCCCACTCGCCCATGTACTGACTCTGGATGTGTCCAAGCAAGGCAAGGAGCAGTTATGCAGTGTAGGTGTGCAGAGTATCCCCCCATCCAAGGTAGACACAAATACTACAGTGGATTTTCATCTCTCCTTGATTTTGCAGAATGTTCTGATTTGCTATCATATTTATATACTGTTGATTTATGCTTCTTATTATTCAGAAAATGCATGTTGTTGCAGTGCCTGTTGCTCTGTGTTTAAGTAGCAATACTTTAATGACCAATCAGGTAAGCTTATCTGAGATTGTAAGATGCAAGTAAGCTTTAATAAACATACTGTTAAAGAATTACCAACATTGAAAGCCTTTTTTGTTGCCATGCAGAGAATATTTACATAACTAAATAACATATAAGCCTCAGGTATTAAAATGCATATGACAGTATTTGTAATAAAGGACAGGATTACTGTATTTTCAGAAGCTCATTACATTTTTGGAGACTTGCAGTCATCTTTGAAGGCTTTACCTGTAAACTAAACAGAATGCCAATCTATCATATGTGGTTCATAACCTGTGCAGTAATCCTTTAAACAATTTATCTTGAGCTTGTTTCTTGTTTGCTGTTCATTTTTTACTTTGATCATGTTTTCCCCATGAAATAATAGATAACTGTTGTCAGGAAGCAGGTCTTTTTTGGATAAGAAACATCTTTACAAGTGGGGGTATTACAGAGATTGCTACTTTCAACATGTTACTTGGTAATTTTAGAAAGCTGATATACATTATAATTAGAACTGCAGTGCAAAGAGAAGTGGTTTGAGTTGAGTGCTGCTTGTTTTTTATACTTGATTTTGACTGGCATTCCAATAATGTATTTAAAAAGTAATTTATTTTTTCATGCCTCACAACCTTTTAGTTTCCATCTAGGTATTAAGTAAGCTGTCATGTAGCCAATGCATTGAAATATTTTTTTTCTTCTCCACTTCATTTTGTCTTGATTTGACTCTCATAATGATGGTTTGGGACCCAGGGCAGTGTATTTAATTAAAGTCCCAGTGTTTGTGATTTTGAGCATAGTTCCGTCCCTTTCTAATTGGTCACACCCCTTCCAGTTGACCCACACATTCATCTGTCTCCTGCAGCCCCCATTTGATTTGAAGTCACCAGCCGCCACTGCTGCAGTCCCAGCATTCCACAGAACTACACCAAAAACACTATGAAAGACTAAAACCCAAGAAAGCCCATACAAGTCCCTGATATAATTTATTCTAAAAAATACTTGCTTCCCTCTTCATCGAAAGGGCAAATATATTACCTGCCCCTGGTTCCTCCACCATAGATGTTCATATTTTTAGATCCACCAGATAATAGATGGAGCATATCTCAGGTAGAGTATGTGCAGTGAACTCTCATGACAGCTGTGATGGAGCTCCCACTGTAACCTAGGTATCTTGGTTATCCCAGAAAGTTGGCCAAAATTGGACATATTGGAAAATGACTCACTATCACAAGGATGCAGTATATGTATAGGGTAGGTAGCACAAACACAAAAAAAATGGTGTGAGCATCAGTCACATAGACTGTCTAGGGTATACATTCCTGTTAGTCCAGCTCACATACTCAACATATAGGCAGTCTGTCCTCATCTCAGTTTACATAAATACATTAAAAAGAATAACACTACCTGGGTTTTATGTTCCAGTGACTTTATTATTCATACACATCCAACATTTAAAATAAAATAAAAAAATAATAGATTAAATTAAAAATGATCTAGTACCCACTGGAGAATTCAACACTAATTGTCTAAGCTGTTCTTATATGAAATTTGCTGAGAAACAGTTCTATCCATCTGATTACATATCTGTTTCAGTTGTATGTGTTGTATCATATAAACAGAGTACTCTGCAACAAACCTGTAGATCCATGACCATGGTGACTAACAGACTCTTTGGTCAGGAATAATATACTGGCAGCATATATGCCTCTGTATTTAGCTACATTTTCAGCATATATATGCTCATAGGTTCATAGGTAGGTACTAGGCTATTGGCCCTAGGGCCTATACAAGTCTAGCCAAAAATGTACCCTGGCTTTCGCCACCCAAGAAAATTATTTTCCTGTGCCCCTGTCAAGCAGAACCACAGAAGTGATCCCTGGGGTGAATTTCCTATTACGCATCCAGTCATCAAGATTTTTCTTGAAGAGTGCTAATGAGGCGCTCTGTTTGACATAGATAGGTAGTCTGTTCCAGAGTATGGGAAGTCTCTGGGACAGGAATCTATACCTCCAGCATGTTCTGTTTATTGTGGTGACAAGGTTTAGGTCCCTAGAGCGTGTAGCTCAGAGGGACTGGGATTTCTTTAAGTGAAGCATGTCTAACAGCTCTGGGTTTGACATAGCCTTGTATGTTAGGCAGAGATCGCCTCTGAGTAGGCGATATGTGACGGAGTAAAGCTGGAGTTTTTTGAGATGGTCTGCATAAGGCATCTGTTTGAGTCCAGTAATCCTCTTTGTGAGGTATTTTTGCAGCCTTTCTAGTTGTTGTAGATGTCTTGTGAGGTACATACCAAAAGGGGCGTTGTACTCTATAATGGGTCTAATGAGTGATGAGTAGAGGGGAACAATGACCTCTTTTTTTATGGATGAGAAACCTTTTGTGATGAGGTGTGCCACATAGAAGATTTCCTGACCACTTTGGCGATGTGATTATCAAAGGAGAGACTACTTTCCACCTGTGTCCCAAGGTCTCTTATCACACTTTCGGTGTTAAGTAGACTACCGCCTATGTGGTAGTTCATGGGTACAGAATTTTTACCAAAGGGGATGACAATGCACTTTTTGGCATTGAGCTTGAGACCATGTCTTTGACACCAGGCATCTGTCTCAGTGAGGCCCTTTTCTAGGATGTCCACATCATTAGGAGTTTCAATTATGGCTCCTAGTTTGCAGTCATCTGCAAATTTAGTTAGCCAAAGACCTTCTGTGTTAGCCTGTACTTCAGAGAAGTAGATACCAAACAGGAGAGGACCCAGGACTGAACCCTGTGGTATTCCACTTGTCACTGGTCTGAAGGCTGATTTGGAGCCTGCTATTTCCACAGTGTGGGTTCTTTCAGTAAGCCAGTTGGCAACCCATCTTGTGACATAGGGATTTATACCTAGTTTAGTGAGTTTATCTGTAATTCCAAAGTGGGGAATGGTGTTGAACGCCTTGGCGAGATCTAGATAGGCTGAGTGAACCACCTTACCCTCATCTATGTCTTTGGTGACTACTTCAAAGAAGTCTATCAGGTTTAGGAGACATTATCTGCCTTTTACAAACCCAAACTGTGTGAGGTCCAGGGTTTGGAGATCTCCAGTGTCTATGTTTATGAGTTCCATGATGATACGTTCCATGGCCTTGCAGACGAGACTCATCAGGCTAATGGGGCGGTAGTCCCTGGGGTCTGTTGTGGCCCCCCCCACCTTTGTAGAGTGGGATAACTGTCATGGTGTACCATTCAATGGGCACAAAGCCTGAGGTGAGGCAATGATTGAACATGGTACTTAGGTGGGGTGCCAGTTCATTCTGTAGTTCATGTAGAAGGCAGCCTGGGATGTTGTCAGGTCCCATGGATGCTGTGTTCTTGGCTTTGGAGAGTGAAGTTTTTACCTGTGCAGCCGTGATTACAGGAACTCTGCATTCTTCCAGTATAAAGATGGGCCCTTTAGGAGGTGAGAGGGGGGTAAAGTTAGCACTGAACCTATCTGCCAAGATGTTGGCAATATCAGTTGGTTCTGTATATTTAGTGTCATTGTGCTGTAACTCAGAGCAGATCTGAGTGTTGCCATTGAGATTTTTGACATAGCTATAGAATGCTTTGTGGTTGTCTTTAGAATCAGTGTCAATTTTGTTTTCATAACTAGCTTTGGAGGATTTTATGAGGGATCTCAGCTTCTTACTGACGCTGACCGGGGAGTTCCTCCAATCATGGGATTTTACTCTTTTTTGCAACACTTTCTTTCTTCTGTTGTAAAGTTTGTTTATGGCAGAAGACCACCAGATTGGCTTCCTTTTTTTGGAGGATAGCATCTTGGTTCTGTTAGGGATAGCATGATCCATGCACTCGTGTAAGTGCTTACAAAGTGCATTTGTGTAAGATTCAGCAGTTGTACCTCTATTGTCCATCTGCATGGGTGTCATGAAGTTTGCCACTTCTGTCTTAAGAAGTGTGAAGTTGGCTTTGCAGAAATTTTTTTACAGTTGTTTTCTTAATGGGGGGTGGGAGCAGGATGTGGATGCCTAGGGGGATTAGCTTGTGGTCAGATCTGACCAACGAGGAGCTGACCTCTGGTGTAGAACACCAGTCACCCATGTTGGTGATGACCAGGTCTAGGATATTGCTGCCTCTGGTGGGGGTGTGGATAAGTTGATCCAAAGCATTGGAATTGATGATTTCCAGAAAACGTTGAGCAAAATAGTTGGTACATGAGTAGTTTTCCCAGTTAATGGTAGGGTAGTTAAAATCACCCATTATTAGAGTGTTGGGTTGTACCTTAATATTTTCCAGTGTATCAAGAAAAGAGGAGTGGGAATCTTGGGGCATGGTGGGGGGTCTGTAGCAAGCTACAATCTGGATTGCGGTTTTGCCCAGAGTTAGTTGAACTTGGATAATCTTGGATGCATTATGCTGAGCAACTAGCTTGGAGGTGTGGATATCCTTAATGAATATGGACAATCCTCCACCTTTAGTGTTTCGGTCCGGGTTTGGTGGCCGAAAGGTGTGGCATGAATTATAGCCTGGTAATGCAGGGGTGCTCTCTGGAGCTTTGAACCAGGTCTCTGTCACTGCACAGATGTCAATGTTCTCTGTTTTAAGGAGTGCCTTGAGTGAGTGCATTTTGAGGTTTAGACTTCTAGCATTGAGTAGCATTAACCTCAGATTTTGCTTGCTTGTACCTGTTACGGTGGTGAATTTGTCATTTGAACCTTGCCTAAAAAAGGCACTATAGGGGTGGCAAGAGCCTTTGTCATTATCTGGAATCCCAAGGGCGACAGGTGCAGGCCATCTCTGGCAAAGCAGCGTGGTCTGTCGATCATGTCATCCCAGGCAGACAGATACTGGATTCCCTTAGAATGACACCAGAAGCTTAGCCAATTGTTAAAGTCAATAATTTTGTCCTTGTACTGTGGTGTCATTCTGGGTGATGGCAGGATGCTACTCAGGGCTAGGGTCATACCGGCCTGGGCTACAAGATCAGAGAGGTCCTCCATGTCTCTTTTCATGAGTCCAGGGAGGTACGTCTCAGGTCATTCACACCAACATGGCAATGACAGAGTCATATTTGTACTTGTTGTGGAGTGACCTGAGTGCATGCGTTATGTGGCAGATCCTGGCACCTGACAGGCAGCTGACAGTAACTTTTTCCTTGTTTAGCCTGGTGAGTGGAACATCAGTGTGCCTGACTATAGAGTCACCTATGACTAGAGTGTTGGGTACGTTATGCCTTATGGGCTGTAGTTGAGTGGCACACTGAGTATGTGGGCTATGTGTCATTTGGGTTGGGGGGTGGAGCTTGCTTGCATTTCTGCTTTAGAGGTCTCTGTTGTTTGGGCAGATTAGTACTGAGAGCCTCCGTGAATGTAGGTGTGTGTTTTGTGGTTCTGTGTGTGTGTTTTGGTGGTGTAGGTTTTGAGGGACTATGTGATGAGTGTGGTGCGGTGCAAGTGTTTACCTTTTCCTCTTGACTGTCTAGGCCAGTCTTTGGTAAAGAGAGCTTTGCTTCCAGTTTGGCTATATAAGTGCATCTCTCACAGGTCGTAGTGTTGGGTGATAGGAGAAGAGGGTTGTCTGTGTACATGAGGCAATTGCTGCATTGTCCCAAGATGCTCAGATTCATCAGGTAGACAGGAGAAAACATTTTAATCATGATTCTCATTGTATGCATGTTATAATAAAATGATCAAGAATAGCAACTCAGCAGTGAGCATTGTAAATTCTTTTTCATTTTTTTCTGTCATTCATGTAAACATTTTTTTCTTGTATCTGTCATCCTGTTTTACGCTTATTCTGAAATTTCTTTTTTCATGTACTGGAGTCCTTTCTTCACCCCCCACCCCCCTTCTCTGTTTGAGCGCACTGCCTGACAGAGCAAAAAAAGGAAATAATAAATACCTGAATAAATAATTAAATAATAAATAGAACTTTGCTCTCACCATGTTTCATGCTCTATCATACTGGACAAAGTTGTTTGGATTGGTACCTACCAGAAAAGACAAACCTCTGGCAGAGAAAACATAAAGATCCTTGTAGCAACACTTGAAAAATACTGCAGCAGCTGACATTATAGGTGATACTATTAGTGCCTACATTTTTAGTTTGGGATCAGGACAAGGTCCTGAAAACACATCATGACTCTTTTTTTTTTCAGGAATGTTAAAGCGACTTAATGCTAGTACAGTCATCTTTGCCTCTAATAATTTGGACTGGATTGCTTCTTCATCTTTCATTTGGATTCACAAAGAAAAAAAACACTTCTTTTAGTCTATAGTTACTTAGTGTCTCTAACATCCCTTTATCCTTATTTCATCCATCCTTATCTTCACATGTCATCCCCTTAATTACATCTCTTATCAATCCTACCTCCATTTTCTCTCTGCATCTCTCTCAGACTTCTTCGCCTTTCTACTCCTCTTACCCTAGCATGCCTCTCTCCTTTTCTCTGTTTTGCCCCCGATATCCTTTCCTGCAACTCTTCACACTCACCTCTTCTAATGTCCTCATACCTCTATGAATACTGATATACTACAATCCCTGTTGCATGAGCCATATTGGTCATTATGGTTACATCTTATCTATAAAGCTCTGTTAACCATAATTCCATTGTTTCATTTATGTCTTGGCATTGCAAACTGCTTCTGAACAAAATGTTGCAGCATATTCTTGCAACTGTATTTCTATATCTATACCTATATCTATATCTATATCTATATCTGAATCTATATCTATAGATATATTTATATATACCTAGCTCTATATGTATATATATATATTTATATATATATATATATATATATATATATATATATATATATATATATCTGTCTCCTTCTCTGTGTGTATATATCTATATATCTATATATATCTATATATATATATATATATATATATATATATATATATATATATATCATACACTGCAAATCCAAACTGATAAAAATAGAGGACTGTAAGATGCCACTAAGCAAAATCCTTTATTAAATTTAGTGCTTTCATCAAGCGTTCGCCACTAGACTGCTTCAGAATTAATTAAACAAACAAAATATCTTCCTGGCCGATTAAATACAAAATATTCACATCACATGATATAATGAAGTCTTCACATTGGTTAAAAACTTCACTTTACACTTTAAAAACATATACATCCACGTCATTACTGTTTTGAACCATTAAATAATATATAGGCAATGGTAATCTTAAAATGAACATTAGAAAAAACATGACAAGCTATTGATTCATGTTTAAACACCACTAATAGTTAAAACCCATACATATGTGGGAACACAAACTTATATATATATATATATATATATATATATATATATATATATATATATATATATATATATATATATATATATATATATATATATATATATACATATATATATATATATATATATAGATAGATAGATAAATAAATATATATATATATATATATATATATATATATATATATATATATATATATATATATATATATATGCCCATCAATAATATTACCTACTCCACTAAACATAACAACCTGCTACTTTACAAATTTTATTTGACCACATTTCCTATCCCATGATGTATACATAGACATCAAATTGAAAATCCATAAACTCTTAATATCTAAATTAACATTATTACTAAAACTGCCCTTATTTTTGTTAAGAAAAATTAAACTCTGATTTGAGCTTCAAATAACTTGAGATTGACAATGTTTCATGCAAGCCATAGTTGTTATTAGTAGCATTGCACCTCAATTGCCAGAGTAATTCTCTAAATTCCAAGATCACCTCAACTGGCCCACCCCTTATGTCATCAATCTGTACTTGTTCCAGTGCCGAAAATTTAAAATTATGTTGTTGGTGCTCTAAGATATGTTTGGCCAGTGCATTCTTGGAATTATCTTTTTTAATATCATATACATGCTGATATATACGTTTATGTAATTTATTATTTGTTTTACTTATATAAAACTTTTCACATAGCTGACAAATTGCTATGTAAACCAATCCTTTGCTCTGGCAATTAAACTTTTCATTGAGGTGCACCTTCCCATAACCTTTTATACGAATACACTTAGTCTCCTCAATAAAGGGACATTGTGCACAGTGCCCACATTTTCGCATCTGTCCAGCTTCTCTATTGATGCATTTGGATTCCAATATATACATCTATCTCTTTTATAAATCACTTTAGGTTTCTCATTTAACAAAGATTTACACCTATCATCTGGTGTCAAAACTATCCAATTATTGTGTATAATTTGTTTAATGTCAAAAAATACACTATTAAAAGTAAGTAGCATAGCATCAGTATAAGGGCTAGCAATCGGTCCTTGTTGATCAATATTGTGAATATTACCCAAACAGGGACTATTCATATCACACCAAGTACCTAGAAGTGAGTAAAATTGCCCCATCCTTCTTTTATTGGAAACCTCATCCAAAATGGGATCTATAAAACTATTGGGATAACGTATCCGAATCGACATGTCCCTCAGTTGTTGCATCTCACAGGTAAAATTTAAAAAATCACTAACCATCCTGGAAATTCTAACACCCTGTCCCGTAACCACTGATTTCTTTTGGTATATTGGATGGTAACTATCAAAATGTAAAAGGGTGTTGGAGTATGTAGGCTTTCTGAACAATGTTGAAGAAAATCTCTTATTATGTACATCCTTGCTGATGGTAATGTCTAAAAAATTGATAGACATGGGGTTGCTTTCCATAGTGCAAGTAAGGAAATCCGTACTTGTGTTAAGAAAGTTATGAAATTCGTCTAACTGTTCTAGTGTACCATCCCATAGCAATAGAAGGTCATCGAGGAACCTACCATAAAATTTGCAGTGTTTAAATAGATCGTGTTTAAAGACATAATTCAATTCCAATTGAATGAGAACAATATTGGCAAATAAGGGGGTGCAAGCTGCCCCCATTGCGACCCCCACTTTTTGCCTAAATAACTGGTTTTCAAACAACAAAAAATTGTTGTTTAAAATAAGTTCGATCAATGTTCTATACATCAATATTCTAGAATGCCCTTGTATAGTGCAAGAACACAAGTAATCATAAAACATCTCAAGACCTTCTCCATGGGGGATGGCAGTAAACAGTTCTCTAATATCCATAGTGACTAATAGCAAATGGTCACCATACATCTCATTCTGCATTTTTTTAAGACAATCCCACGAGTCCCTCAGAACGTGTGTGTGTTGTTCTAGTATGTATTTCAAGTTATGGTCAATAAATATGGCCAAGTTCAAAGTTATGGATGCTTTTGCATCCACTATGGGTCGAAAAGGGGGTTCATTTACACACTTATGGAGTTTAGGGATAGCGAAGATGGTAGGAATATGGGGATTTTTTTGCATTAAAAAAGTATGTTCAATATATAGATACATAGATATATATGGGTCTACTTCAAATTAATGAAAGACCATTTACCTGATAATGAAATTGCTAAGATGAGATGTCCAAAACCTGATTTTAATGAATGACCATATTGTCAAAACTTTTCTCAGGGTAAGTATCGAGTTGACCAATGTT
>NC_056726.1:251258227-251260727 GCF_019279795.1 Protopterus annectens
CAGGTTGGAAAGGGGCAGTGAAGCACATCAGCCTGCATTGTTATGTATGTTGGTCCTGCATACCAGGAGATTTTTTGGTATGTCATGAGTGAGCAGAGCCAGTGACGTGTCCATTATGGCATGTAAAGTCATTTAGCTATGACACTCTCTCAGCCCTAAGAAGGCATAGTTTAAAAACAATATGCCCCAAGTTTATGACACATTCCAATCACCAGGGATGTGTCTTTATAACAGGCAGATAATTAATAATAAATAAGATTCTAGTATGGTGGGCAAAGTGAAAGGGCTGTCATCTTCAAAAAAATCTGTTGGCGGATACCTATTGCTCATCTTGACACCTCCACAGATGCAGAAACTACTTTCTACTTTTTTGTATGTGTATTTTATATATATATATATATATATATATATATATATATATATATATATATATATATATATGTGTGTGTGTGTGTGTGTGTGTGTGTGTGTGTGTGTGTGTGTGTGTGTGTGTGTGTGTGTGTGTGTGTGTGTGTGTGTGTGTGTGTGTATACATATATATATATATATATATATATATATATATATATATATATATATATATATATATATATATATATATATATATATATATACACACGCACACACACACACACACACACACACACACACACACACACACACACACACACACATGCATGGATCTGCGCTATCACACTTAAGACTACCATGGGGTGAAGTTCTTTATTACTTGATTTCTAATATTTTGTGCCACCTAATGAACATTATCGGATTCTTTTCTAGTTTTCAAAGTACCTCCCTGATCCAGTTGCTCATGCTAAAATAAAAAGCATTGTGTAAAATTAAAAGGCAATAACTATCAAGTTACTGTGTTTTCTTCCCTAGGTTCAGAATAGGAGAGAGACAAGAGATGGTTCTGTGAACTCACATGTATTCTGACTCAGAATATGATTATGAGTTATGAGTTCCCTTAAAAATCAAGAGAGTGAGGTGTACACTGTTTATAAAGCTCTGCAGTTTGGCCAACTACTCCAGTATCTTTGTTTAGTTTCATTTAGTGATATGAGTTATCATTTCTGCTTAGGCAATAGGAGGAACTAATGTGTCCTTACCCTTTCAGGTAAGACTGTACATTGTGTGAATACTGTGTCAAATACAGAATAAGTTGCCTAAGATAATTTTTCCACTATCCACAGTCTAGTAAACGGATGGAAAATGAATACAAAGGATTGCCAAATTTTGGACTGGGGGTCAATTGGGTATCCTATTTCAGTGCTCTTCAAGGATAGTAAAGTATATCACCATGCCTTAATGTTATATTCTCAGACTTGGTGACTATCTACAATAATAAGCCATTACAATGATCTAACTTTTTCCTGAATGGCAGCCTTTGGTTTCTGGCATTCTTGTATTTCTTCTATAGGAAAGTGAAGGCAAACAAGGATTATCATTAAGCTTGTTGGGTATGATACTCTCACCCCAAGATTTCCAGAGACTCTCTGTCCCTGTACAAAATGTGGCATTTAAGAAACATTTAAAGGAGTCACATAACACTGGAATTGAATACTGCCCCTCTTCATGAACCTGACAGAATTCCTGTAGCCAGGAAAGCAAATGAGCTTTGAATTTTAGCCTAAGAGCATAGGTCTAAAAGAGCCCGCAGTATCCAGGAGGCAAATAGATTAGGCCATATTACTGACACAGGATCACCATATGTTCAAAATAAAGGTACTAGACAGCATCAGGGCAAATAATATAGAGTCAAGTCCTCATCAATAAAAGCTCTATCAATTCCACTGGACTGCCATGCCTGCAAGAAAAATGTTTAAATACTTGCTGTCCAGTCCTAAACTATGTAAGATGTATAAACCACTAAATCCCTGATCCACCAGGATGAAAACCTCCCACTGTTTTTTTTTCACTCAAAACATTCAGTGAAGAAACGTGATGCATATACTTTAGCTTGAATAACTTCCATGGTCAAAAAATATTACATGCAGCTTTTTAAAGGCTTATAAATCTGAAGTGATTTCTTGGGCTATGTAAGAAGCCTAGCTCTCTTAAATGGGAAATAAATCTCAGTTTATATCAATACTAAAAAGTTCATATCTAACTGGATGAAAAACCAAAGATCCACAAACTGAAAATCAATGCAGTAAGCCAATTCAGATGGAAAAGACACTATTCATTAAAGCAGAAACTTCTCAGAACTCCCACCTAAAATATTAGTACAATCACGTTAATACCAAAGGAATACCTAACAGTTCCCAAAGGCCTTTTATTCTAAAACCAACTTGATTGGAAAAGAACACAAATAAAGACAATAACCATCTAATTTCAGCATTACATCATCTAAGTTAATGCCAGAGACCTAACTAGACCTCATAACATGTATACAGACTTCGATGATGACGTTCCAAGGCAGTGGGGCAGTTTGTGAATTTTCCTCATTTCACTGTTAAAAGAACAGCGAAGGAGGTTGACCAAAAAAGTCTATCAG